>NC_081780.1:25591671-25891671 GCF_963082965.1 Carassius carassius
TAGTATAACAGTAATATTTCCCTTTCTGGGCTGTATTATAAGAGTAATATTTTCCCTTTCTGGGCTGTATTTGCATTAACCGTAAGCCTAACAACGCTTAATCTATTAGGCAAGCACTCAATTGTCTAATTCTGGCCAGTAATTAGACAATTAAAGCACGTTGGGCACCATGTTTTATGGTGTCTCCTTTATCTATACACCTTTTACCTTTTTATTTATTATCTCAGGTAGGTAATGAAAGTCGAATCTGAACTAAAATATAAGCATTCCAAAAGTATTATTACTTAAATTACTACTCTTGTAGACAATAACTTGTCAATAATATAAATTTTATTAAAGTTAACAAAAGTTATATATAAGTACAATTGTAAAGTTACAAAATCAAGGTATAATCAGCTGGTATTGGGCATCGAGGGATACTGCGCTATTCAGTATCCGTCTGTCGAGTCTCTCAGTCTTTTATACGTAGACTTCAAACACTGGTTCTTCTGATGTCATCAACTGGTGTGCTGCCAAATCCTCCGCCAATGCTTTCAGTTGTTTACGGCACATTCCTTTCTAGTACCTTCGAGCCCTTTTCCTCTTCTTCTTCTCTTAACCGTCTGTAACATACACCTTAACTACTACATTTTCCATTGAAACTATTTCTAATTTTATAAGTTCTTTCTACTCTAAATCTGTCAATACATACATTTCATGCAAGTAAGCAGTTTTCTTAATGGTAGTGAAATCACGCAATACATTTTCCATACAGCATTAATTATTGGGTTTCATATTTGTACTTAAGCAAAAGCATTAACTCATGTATTTATTTGTCATTTAAACTGATGTAAACAGAAATCCTGTTGCCCCCTCTAGTGGACATTAAGTGTTAAGGCCTTCATTGCTCAGATAACACAAGTCACTAGGATTTTTGGGAAGGTAAAAGTCTGACCAGTTATACAGCAACTAGTCAGACGATTCTGAATATCTGAGCTGAATTTGGTGAAACATTAAAGCTCTAGTCAGTATCAATTACTCTCATAATAAATAATAATAATGTTCAAATATATGTTGGCTTTCGCAAGCCCAACAGAGAGGACTAAGAAGAGAAATATCAACCAATTTAGTATGTGATAGAACTAATATTACTAATTTATTTCATAAATTTAACTATATTAATTTTCAGAATTAATTGTTAATGTCATACACACCTACCTAGTGCCTTTTGACTTAAAATACAGGAGTAATAATGTTAGGCATATTATCATGGAACTGTTCAGTCTATTATTGATTTTTTTTTTCACTTCTCTTTTATCCAAGGAGACAGAACTATTTGCACTGTATTCATCAGTGGGACAATATTCACACAATACTATAACCTAGAAATAATTTAAAGGGGTGACTTGCAGATCGCAGCAGCACAAATTATGTTCCCAGCAACATCTGATTCAGATATTATGCTAATTAACAGTGAGCAGTGGCTTCAGACATTACAGTGGCGCACTCGTACTGACTCTTATTCTGCCCGAAAGAATGAAAAGACCGAGCTGAAGGGGGAGCGATTCGACCAATCAGATGAAAGGAGCGTTTCAGCTCCGCCCACAAGTGCACATGAAATATTGAAGCCAAACCAATTTGTAAACCCCAAACATAAAAAATGAGAAAATGAGCCAAAACATCATTTTCTGTTTGTTAAACTAAACGGAAATACAAATAAACGAGTCATTTTCCATTTCTTGTTATAGCATTCTAAATAAGAAATGAAATGATTAAAACGTACACAGACCTCAGTAGTCATTTTAGTGATGCATTTCAAAAAGCAGTTTACAGAGAGAGTGAAGACAGAGAAAGCACAGTGTTTGTTTTCTTTATTTTTCAAAAGCACAAAGTTTGGCTGTTATTACGAGTGTATACGAATAAAAGTAGAAACCTTACAGATTCAAATGTTATGTTGTTCTTTTCTGTGTGATCAAAAATGGTAGAGTTATTCAAGCTCTTTTCGGCCTTATCAGGAATATAGTCCACAAAATGCGTATCTGTGGGTGTTGACCCCACAAGTTTTAAGTAGGGTGAACACTCAGCTTGGCATGCAAATTCCACTCACCAATTTTTATTGGTCTTTTCTTACAATTACAGAGGTGATTGGGGTTGCCAAGTGAGACTGCATGACGTCAGATGACTGACAGAAAGGGGATGTAAGCTTCTAGAGGCATATAAGTTTGAAATAATGAATTTAGGTAAATGGGTGCAGAGCCAGCAGTGACTTTGTAGACAAACATTAATGCTTTGAATTTTATGCGAGCAGCTATTGGTAGCCATTAGATTAATCTTGCTGCTGCATACATAACGTGTAGCAAGAACTTCTTAAAAGAAAGTGTTACTGTAAAATGCATTTTTCATGAAAATTGTCACTGGTGTCATCTTCCTTAAGGGTAACACCAGTGAAGATCAGTATTTATGTTTGTTATTTAACTAACTTCTTTCACTAATTGCCAAATTCATGTCAAAATGTAACAATTTAGTCATTTAAAAAAGAATAAGGATCTTTGGTCTAATATATTACACTGTTGATTCATTGTGTCACTGGTGTTTACTGTGTTTTTTTCTTTCAGATCAAATAATTTTTTACATATGATAATAATTGTACATCCATTGAATACTGCTACACTCGAGAGTTAAGATTCAAAGGATTGCACCATTACTTGTTTATAAATTTTTTTCAATTATTTTAATTGTTATAGCAAATACATTGTTGTGCAAATAAACTAGCGTCATTCAATGACAATTTAACAAACCTGACTAAAAAATAAATAAAACATAATCTCCTTATTTGCTGCATAATCATTACTTTTCTGTAACTCTGACTAGATGTGCTGAAAAAATATTGCCAAAGAAGTAAGGCAATACCAGTGACCGAAAAAATGGTACATGTGGTCTTTGAATAAATCCCCAAAAAAGACTCATTAATCATTAAGCTGTCATTTATGTATATTAATAAATCCAAAAGGTAATCTAATAATGTGGTCTATGTTTAAATGTTAAAAAACATTTTAAGAGATCTTGCATACCAAAAGTGGACATTTCTGTGGAATGACCCATATGTTTAGGGGAAATGTATCAGGAGTAAAAGTATACATTTTAATTAGGAAGTAGTGGAGTAAAAGTTGACAGAAATATAAAATCTCAAGTATAGTACAGATACTGCTATACTTAAGTACTGTAATTAAGTATTATTACTTTGGTAAATTACATTACTACTTAAAATAAAAGGTAAACATTTAGTGTTTTCAAACTCTTTTATTGATAACAGGTACAGAAGATCACTTATTATGTGTAATAATGAGGGTTAATGGTGACACTGCACATTCACATCATCTTCAGTCTGTAGGCAAGATTCTTTACAAAGTGACATCGCAAACTACTAGCCTGACA
This sequence comes from Carassius carassius, assembly GCF_963082965.1. NCBI lineage: Eukaryota > Metazoa > Chordata > Actinopteri > Cypriniformes > Cyprinidae > Carassius > Carassius carassius. The sequence continues at coordinate 25,595,086 of NC_081780.1, forward strand.
TCCATAATACAGCGTTTTACTGTTAAATGCATTTAAATTTTATTAAATAGGTCACAGGATTACTCATAGAATTTTGATTTTGTTAGCAAACAAACCTTTAACTCACCTTAAACCTAAACACCTTAAACAATCTTCAACAATAGAAAACACATAAAAATACAACTACATTTTTACTATTTTGTAAAACGTTTCAATTATATGATTATGCAATATATATAAAAATTAAAAATAATAATAATGTAAACATTATAATCAACCTAAAGGGGTCATCAGATGCCCAATTTGATATGATTCTTTAGGGTCCTAATTAAAAGTCTATAACATACTTTGGTTAAAATTTCTTACCCTGTCAAAAACAGTTTTAATCAAGCCGTTTTTTTTTTTTGTCCATGGTGCCTTAAATGCTAATGAGCTCTGCTGACCCCACCCCTTTCTTCCATGATGATGAACAGTATTGTTTACTGTAGACGCAAAATTGGCTAATTAGTACATTATTAGGAAAGGCGATTTGCAAAGATTAATAAAAATCCTTACACTCACTTCTTCTGTAGTTGAAGCTGGATAACCAATGATTCGCGCTAAGTCTGATGCATTTATGCAGATCAGGGATCGGCGCCTTCCCTTCAAAGCGAAAGTAACGTTACTCCTCTGCGTCTTCTCAGATGTCGGGAGTAAATGACGACTGCTATATTAATTATTACATCCAACAACTAAACACTTCAATCGCTTAATCTGAGAAATCTTGTCTTCATCAGCACCGGAGTCGACACAATGGTGGACAGCTCTCAGCTCACTTAGGGCGGGTCTAAGGTAAGATGGCTTGTCAATCAACTATCGTGGGAGGGGCCTGTACATTTAAAAAAAACACTGGGAGGATTTTTATCATTATAGGATGGATGTGTGCACACTTCCAACACTCACTTATGTTTAAACAACTTGAAAAGTGAATTTTGCATCTGAGGACCCCTTTAAACATTTTCATTGTTAAAATCAGAAGATCATTAATAAAAATAAAAAGTAGTAGAAATGTTTTTATAACCACAAAAACATCATACAATTCATTCATCTACTAGTATAGCTTTGCTTATACATGTATTTACAACTGCCCTTATATCTAACATCATTATAATCATTCTATATATGGCCTTCTGATCAAGTAGGTTCAGATAAAGTTGTTTTTATTTTACTTTATTTTATTTATTTATTTACACCGCTTTCAACTGAACAGCCAACTGATACTAGTGTTTCTGAAAAAATAAAAAAAGGCAATAATTAAGGGAAAATGTGTTCTAATTTACAAATGAATCTATATTAGATGATATTAAAAACATAAAATATCTGCAATATAAATATGCAGATATTAGCATAAGTAAATATTTTAATGACTGCCCATAAACAATTTAATCAAATAGCTTTGATTTATTTATAATATTTTCCAAATTAATTGTTCCTCAAGATCCTTTACGTTTTTGAAACATTGCCTCTGCAAATGTCCATGTAGGGCTAGATGATATTACAGTATAACCTGTAAATCCATTCATGTATCTATTTTGTAAAATGATACTAGGCTTCTCACACCTTAGCAATCTCTACTTGAGATCAGCGACCAATTTACAGTACACAGTGGGTAATTCCTTTTCTGCTTGTTCTAGCAAAGCCTTGCTGACAATATTTTTAACTCTCACAATTACATTTTCTTTGCTAATGTGAATTTCTGAATTTTTTCGACAAACCTTTTTTATTTTTTCGACAAACCTTTCAGCCACGTGTGTGAGACACAGCCTCATCAACACAGGAGTTAGAGGGCAACCCCAGCACAGTAATTTGTACTCCTTACCCTTTTTGTCACGCTTGTTGCTGTTTTTCAGCATCTTTTCAAGAACGTTAATCTTAAATTTAGACAACAGCTTTGGTTGTCTATTTTGCTCTTTTGTCAAGCAATCTTTTATGAAATTCCATGGTATCAATTTTGGTCCTGTTTTAAAGGCAAACAAGACTGTTGTAACTTCATTGACAACCCTGTAATCAGTTGAATGTGAATCCAAGTGGTCACTAAGCCACCTGGCCATGATGGTGGCTAAAATCAGATAGTCAACATTAAATATGTAATGCTGGCGAAAAACATAAGACTCGATGAAAGACTCTGGGATAGTCATTGTGTTCTCAATTACACTGTGATAAAAAACACACAGATATGGAATTAGTGCAAAAGAGTACCTCTTATAGAATGAGAGTGAAACCCCATCTGGTCGTTTCACTTGGTTTTCATTCACTGCCAAGCCCTGAATTGCCTTTTCAACATCCATAACAGAAACCATTTCAAAACTATGTTGACTATAAGTACAATCTAATTTCTTAGCCCATATGTTTTCTTTGCAACTAAGCCATTTTTCTGAAATCATAGACACAAACTTGGAGATATTCATTTTCTTCTTTTCTTCTTTGACATCCAGATCATTTGATGGTCCAGGTTTTGTTTTGCAGCTTCTGATTTCAAATAATACTGGCTTATGATCAGATCGACACTTATCCTCAGAAATCTTGCAACTTTCTACATGTCGCATTGATTCTTCTGGTACAAAAACATAGTCCAGTCTTGAATTTTGACGACAAGAAAACTTACGGTCTATTGGGTGGAGCCTTCTCCACACATCTACAAGATGAAAGGATGTCATAAATCTGTCCACTGTTAGTTTCAACATGAAGTGCCGCTCATTCATTGTTGTAGATTCTCTGTCCAGATACGGATTCAAAGCAATGTTAAAATCTCCTCCAATCAACAATATGCCCTCTGCAAAGTTCTCAAGTAACATTTTGAGTTTCTTTAGGGGTCTTGCATCTACTTGGTGAACATATACACTCACAAGTGTGTAAAGCTGACCTCTGAGGGTACATTTGACTACAGTATAGCTGCCTGAAGTATCCATACGTGTACAGATCTTTGATTTTCCTAAAAGGCTTTTTTTCACCAAAATAGCCACACCTCTTTCTGTTGGTTTGTATGATGTAAAAAATGATCTCCAGTTGTCAAAACTATTAAAGACTCCTGTGTCCTTTGGTCCAATATGTGTCTCTTGAATGAAGGCAACATGACAATTATTTGTCTCTAGTTCTGTTTTCAAATTGTCAGTCTTTCTCTTGAGCCCATTGATGTTCCATGTCATAAAGGACAGCTTCCCTCTAGCACCCATGATTATAGTTGAGTCACATTCAAGTGTTTTAAACCTACAAGAACAAACAAACAAACAAAAAGTATATCAACCAGTCAGGGTGTAATATGGAAAAATGTGAACAGACACCTGAAGAATATAGAGATTTGACTATTACAGTTTCCCCAAATGATAAAAAAAAAAAACTGCTTTTACAAATACAAAATATCATGAGTCAGTCAGGTTTTAATGGCAGTACGATGTAATTTCTTAACAGTTTTAATAGAATGTGAAAATTAAAATGACTAATTACAATATTTTATTGAAAATTACACTTTTTTTTTACAACTTTAAATGTCTTACCCCCAGTTTTACAAACATGGCTTAAACTTAGTACCAGATTTAAATATTTGTTTTAACCGAAAGAAACACCAATAATTGCATTTATTTATTCAATTTATTTATCAGGCATGTTCATAAAAACTACTTAAGTAGGCTATCCATCTTTATTGATTTTGTTAACAAAAATTTGATGTGTAATATAAGCCTATGCAAATTTGCGATAGTACTGTTTAATGGCTGATTTATTATTCATATTAATAACATTTCATAAAGTTCAACCCTTGTGCATTGTTCAAATTCACTACCCCATCGTTATGTTCGGGATGAAAACATCCACTCAATTAAACTGCTGTAAAAATGTGTCCGATTCATTTTTTTTTTTTTTTTTGCATAAATCTGTTAATCAACTTCAGTCCTGATCAAAACTACCAAATGTTTTTAAAAAATCCAAGATTTTAACTCTTTAATTGCCAAGTTCATAAATGATGTCACTGATTTGGGGGGGAAAAACACACAAAATGACTTATTTTCAATATAAAAGTAATTGTGGCTGGATTTTTTTTTTTACCTTTTATAACAGTCTTGGGCATGTCAAAGATTAGTAGCAACATTGGCTTTGATGCATTATTAGTTTTTGTGCAGCATTAGATTTACATTTTTTCTCCCTCATTTGTTGTTGGTGGCTGTTTTTGCCCCATTGACTTCGATTATAACGACATTTTTTGATTGCAAAGCCATGACACCATATAATCCTGCATTCTTGATTGTTTGTGGTTTTCCCTTTTGGGAAGAGGTAAAATTTGTTATTTTTACAGTTGATCACTAGGTGGGACCATTAACCCTTTAGATAGGCCTGTGCAAAAAAAGCTTAGTTTCTGACTTGTATATGAAGCTATATGGAGTATAACAGCATATTATATTGTGTGTGTGTATGAGTGTGTGTGTGTGTGTGTGTGTGTGTGTGTGTGTGTGTGTGAGAAAGAGAGAGAGAGAGAGAGAGAGAGAGAGTGAGAGAGACCTTTGCGCACTTACCTTGATGTATGTGAGAAAATCAAAATGTACACCTCAGCTCTCAGAACTACATGGAGTAAACAAAAGTGTATTTATGCACCTGGTGCCTTTTAATGGTGGTGATGAGTATAGACTAAACAAAAGCAAAGTATGTGGATTTAAACACTTGCATGCCATCGTGTTGGTCATTTAATGGTGAGAAGAGCAACAAGCAACACGAGAAAGGGCTTGACTTGTACCAAAGTTTTAGAAATTATTATGCAGCTTGACCCCTCCAGCGAGCTGCAGCTTATTTGAAGTTGGTATTGCATTTTGGTTCATAATACATTATATTCATAAATATGCAAAGTAGATTTTATTTACGGGATTTTAAGGTTTTAAACTGGCTTTACCATCAAAAAAAGACGAGCATTTCACACATAGACCATCCGTACTTTTCACCATCAAAAGGCAGCAGGTGCATAAACACACTTCTTTTATTATTGTTTTACTCCATGTAGTTCTGAGAGCATGAGGTGCATTTTTGGATTTTTTAAGATACATCAAGTTAAGTGCACATAGGTCTCTCTCATACTCTCTCTTTCTTTCTCTCTCTCTCTCTCTCTCTCACACACACACACACACACACTATAATTTGCTGTTATACTCAAAATAAATGTAGTTTCATAACAAGGTTCAAAGGAGCACGTCAGATACTTAGCCTAATTAGCACATGTGGAGCCACTTAAGATAATCAACCTTAGGATATAAATACAGCTGACTTAGCCTACCTGTCTCCATTGACGGTTTATCAGCATCCCCCCTCCACCCCATCTCCTCCACTAGAGTTCCTTTTACACTTTTATACGGGGGTGGGGGGGGGGCACTCTAGGTTCGGGCCATTCCCGAGATTGGAGCCCCACAAATGTTACTTCTTCCCAACAGGGAAAACCACCAACAATCAAGAATCTCTCACACACACAAACACTATAATTTGCTGTTATACTCCATATAACTCCATATACATATTTTTTGCACAGGCCTAACTAGAGGCGTTAATGGTCCCACCTAGTGATCAACTGTAAAAATAACAAATTTTACCTCTTCCCAAAAGGGAAAACCACAAACAATCCAGAATGCATGATTATATGGTGTCATGGCTTTGCAATCAAAAAATGTCGTTATAATGGAAGTCAATGGGGCAAAAACAGCCACCAACAGCAAATTAGGGAGAAAAAATTTAAATCTAATGCTGCACAAAAACTAACAATGCATCAAAGCCAATCTTGTTACTAATATTTGACATGCCCAAGACTGTGATAAAAGGTAAAAAAATATCCAGTCCACAATCACTTTTTATATTGAAAATATGTAATTTTGTGGGGTTTTTTTTCCAAATCAGTGACATCATTTATGAACTTGGTAATTAAAGAGTTAAAATCTTGGATTTTTTTAAACACTTGGTAGTTTTGATCAGGACTGAGGTTGATTAATAGATTTATGTCTAAAAAAAAAAAAATTTACCTGATCCATTTTTACAGCAGTTTAATTTAGTGGATGTTTTCATCCACTAACATAACGAAAGGGTAGTGAATTTGCCCACAGTGTACCGTTGAGTTTTTGAAAAATTTCAAAGCATTTTCCCAAAATATGGGTCAAAATAAGATTTGTCACCAAAAATCATTCCATTAGCTCAAACACAGAGAAAGTTGTGGCCAAAATAAGACTCAACTTTACCCCCTAGTGGACGAAAACGTCCCCAACAGCACATAAGGGTTAATATAAGTCAATTTATCATTTTACTTGTTACAGGGCAAACGAGATGTGAGACATGCAGATCCGCCTCCAAAGCTTTATTCAAAGGTGTGGTCATAAAACAGGAGAGGTCCTGACAATGGCAAACAGGTATTTCCGATGTATACCATTGGGTCACAACCTGTGGTCCGCGCCAGAGTTCACGGGGGGGGGGGGGGATGGGTGCGCGGAAGCGGATATGCTTTGAGGTGAATAAAAATGCATAAAATGTTCCACTAATAATTTTATATAAAAATATTTTAAAGTTTTTAGAAAAAAATCATATGCTTACAGTGCCAAGATAAGACAGTCAAAAGTGATCTTTTATATAAAATAATTATTACATTTTTGCGTGCATACCGTCAATTGCTTAATGTGCTTGTTGTCATAGTAACGGCGGAAACAAAAGGAAAATGGCAGAGAAACGTAAATGCGGTGATTCTTCATCAGAGGCAAAAAAAAAAGTTAAGAAACTATGACAAAACCTACATAAATTTTGGTTTTATTGAAGGCCAAGACAAGTCTCGGCCAAAATGTGTCTTTTGTGGTGAAAAACTGGCAAACGAAAAAAAAGCTGCATAATATTGGAGAGGAGTTAATCAAACCCGCCTGCATTAAAATAGTGGAGGGACTATGTGGCCCGCAAGCAGCTGAAAAGGTTAAATCTGTCGCACTTTCTAACAACACTGTTAAAGACAGAATTGATAAAATGGCAGAAAACTGCAAAAAACAGTTGCACGAAAAGCTTAGAGAAGTCCAATTTGCCATACAGCTGGATGAAACGACCACAGTAGCGGGAGAATCTGTGCTCATCATATAAGTACAGTATGTGGACGGAGATGAGTTGAAATGGGACATACTTATGTCTCCCAATTTACCAAACTACATGTCAGGATATTTTTATGGCTGTAGATTCATACCTCACATCGTACAATCTGCCCTACACAAATATTGTCGCTTGCTGCACGGATGGAGCTGCCGCGATGATGGGTAGAAATAAGGGATTTAACAGCCGTTTGATGGAAAAGGCTCCAGACTGTTTAATTTTCCACTGTATGATACATCGCCAGGCACTTGCCAGTAAAAAACTGTCCAGAGACCTTGGTGACACACTGGCAACAGTTGTAAAAGTCGTAAACTTCATTAAAGCACGCCCTACCAACCAGAGATTATTTGCACAACTGTGTGAGGATGAAGCGCACCAAACTCTACTGCTGGCTTTCACGTGGCAAAGTGCTTGTGGGCTTTCTAGAACTGCAGGATAAAATCCTGGAATTTCTGCGAAATCAAAACACACTGTTGGAGCAGCTGACTGATGGGTTCTGGATCAAAACCGCATACCTTGCTGACATATTCACTCTTTATAATGAGACCAACAAGAGACTTCAGGGCTCCGAGTCAAACATCTTGGAGTGCAAAGAAGCAATAGAAGTTTTATGCGCAAACTGGACTACAGGGCTGAAAAAATGTCACAGGGGCATTTACAACACTTTCCACTGCTGCTTCAACATTCTGGGGGTACCATGAGTGCATCTTTGCACGCTGAGTTTTATGTTTTTATGCTGACGTTATGATTAGCCTTGTAAAAAATAAGGATCTGTGCATGCATGCATGCAAGTACATACAGCATTCTACCGTTCATATTTAACATTACGTTCGTAACATTCAGTATTCTATGTTTATACACAAAATCCTGAAAAAAGAGAAACAACTGCGTTTTACCAGTTGTGTAAAAATGAAAATATTGAAACATTTGAAGTTAAAAGGAATATTTCCTGTGTATTCATGTAATAAAATGTCATAAAAATAATTAAATATCATTAAAAAACTACAATTAGTTACTATATACACTGTGTGTCTGTGTGCTTATGTGCATAGCATTAATTATATATATATATATATATATATATATATATATATATATATATATATATATATATATATATAAAACAATGCTATGGGGGGGGGGGGGGGGGGGGGGTCACGGATTGTTAAATATGTACATAGGGGGGGCCCCAAGGAAAAAGGTTGGGAACCACTGATGTATACATCTCAATTTTGAAAAATTGACACTTAAGACTGGCTTTGTGGTCCAGGGTCACATATGATATGACGATAGTTTTCTCAAAATAAGTCAAATGCTCATGAAGTGACTCAGAGCAGTTCTAGAGATTAGGTGTTTATGTACTCGTATATTGAGGTGGCATAGGCTGAAAACACTGCTAGCTTCAGTAGGCCTACAGTAAGTAGACATTCAAAAGGCCCTACTGCCGCCATGGCGTTTGTAAAGTGCATTTGCAGCTTTTGACCGCTGAGTGGCGCTTTGACCACAAGTTATCAAACAAGCACATCAAAGCACATTTTCGCAAATAGACGTCAGTTTTGCCTCTCTGATGTGTTACATTTGACTTCTTCAGTCACGGAAAATGAAAGAAAAACACTATAGTTTAAATATTTAATATATTTAATATTCACAGATGAAAGTTTGGTATTTATGAAGTTATGTGCATTTCTTAGAACGAATTCAAGCAGGATAAATGTCAAGCCTGTGCCTGAGTCTGTGCTTATATTTTCTAAGCTACATGGTATTAAACCATATTTTAGATTTGACACATTTAAAAGGTGTTCAGTATTATTTATATTATATATTATTATATATTTATATTATATATTAATTATGCGTTATAGAAATTGTGGTTTACTTTGCATCGGAGCATTAAAAGTGGTAGCCTATTTTAGGGGGGTAGGCTACATGGATTAATATGCAAAATGTCAATATTTTCATATATTATGCCTATATTGTAATTTATATTTTAAATATTAACATATTTTTTCCTTTAATAAAACAACATGCATTTTTGTTATTCGTTACCTGTCCTTTATTTTGACATAACTTATTGGGAAAAAGACATTTGTCTGTAAACTGATTAAGAAATTGTTGCATGTTTAAACGTGAAGCACTGTATAATTTCGTTCCCATTATTTAGGCCTAATTTGCCTAAACAAGAAAGCGTTAAGGCGTTGAGAGCTGTTAAGATTAAAACTGGCAGCTCAGTAGTGAGTCAGTGTCATGGACGGAGGACCTGTTAATATATTTTCTAGTTTATATTTCCATCTCGTTATGCCACTGGTTTAGTTTTTTTTTTTCTTATAGAACTTATTTGTAAATAGAGCAGACACTTTCTGTGTGTCTACACCAGACACGAGTTGTCATCCATGCCCCACAGCCAAAAGTGTGTCTAAACTTGATGACATCACACTATAGTGTCAAATCATCTGAATGTAGTGTCAGAACATTTTGTCATAAACAGAACGAGCATCAGTTCACTGATGGGGATCGTGTCCAGTGTATCCATCACTGTGTTCTGTTGTCTTTTTTTGGATCACTCCACTTGTGTCCAGTGTAGACCTGGTGTGCGTTTTTTATTGTTTTATGTTACAGCCCTGCTTGTTTTAATGTTTTTTTTAAGTATCTATATTGACTGCATGGTCATATTATCGTATTATTTACTGCCATGCGACCTACAAAAGTAAAGCTTGGCGAGTCGATCAACGAGCATTGCTGCAGGTTGATTTTTGGCGGATGTGCTGTGCTTTGTGCTACCCCAGTCGTCTTCATTTCGTCGGGTGAAACGTCTCTCTCACTAGCAGCAGAGTCTGTGAACAGCAACAACTTCCCCTCCGCGCGCAATGATACCAGAAACACGCTCCGCCTTCACGCCGTGAATAAAGTATTTCAGTATGTTTGAAATGTTATGTTCATAACATAGCAAATAAAATAATAATAATAATAATAAATTACAGGAGAGTTTCAAAGTGGCTTAAGCTATTTTGTGTAAACTTTTTTCCCTATATCACATGCCAAACTAATAACATTGTAATTATTAAATCTTTAATTGCTGCTTTCTGCTGTGAAAATTTTGTTTGTGATGAAAATAACAGTACATTTTTGTCAGTTATTTTATCTAAACAGATAGCATGCTGATAATGTAGTAGCACTGTAAGATTACATTTGTTTGAATGCATTATTGCAAAAGCGATTACGTGTGAATCTGTTTAAATTTAACATTTACCAGAAAATAAACAGTAAAAGAAACAGACAAACTCTTAACATCCCGCTCGACTCTTGCAGTCATTGTAACCTTCTGATCAAGCTGTAGCTAAATATGTTTAACATGAATTCTTGCTGAATATAGAGTTATATTATGGGCTGTCGGCATGAATTGTACTCGTGATGGAGCGCTCTTGGAGCGAGTGAAAACCACAAGGCTCATATTCAAGTGTTTGTGCAAAAATTATTAATGTGCATTAATGACAGGGAGGCGCCGTCTCATCACTTTAATTTTTTCCTGATAATGAATTTATAATTTTTTAATTAACATAATATCGTGGTGTCTCACATACATTAAAAATATATCTACAGAAAGCGTGAGAATGTTGCATTTCTGGGGGGCGCTATGGCGTATGGTGAAGAGTAGACGTGTCCTCCACTAGCTCCGAGGGAAATTGACTTTTATATTAATTTGTTGTACCTTTTTCAATATAACTTTTTGCGATTGCTTTTACTGTAGTAAGAAGTCAGTTTCAACTAATTATTTCAACTTAGGCATTACAAGATGAAAAACACTCAACAGAAACAGGACACCCAAAGAGGAGGCCGTAAAACACCGCCTCCGCCTGATTCCGAAACCCTGGAACGGGAGAGCAGCGCGGCTAGCACTCTGGATGCTAGGATACAAGCCATGATGGACGTGCTTAAGAACGACCTTTTCTCTAAAATGGACATGGTTGCTGTTGGATTGCACTCCGAGATCTCGTCTGTTAGAGGAGAATTGAAAGCCTCAATTGAACCACTTCAGCGATTAGTAGATTCCCATGAAGCAGCAGTGCGGGATCTCGAGCAGGCCGCTAAAGACCATAGCTCCCGTATAACTGAACTCGAGGCTACCGTCACCAAGTTGTCCGCTCAGGTGATTCGTCTGGATGATAAATGCGAAGACTTGGAAAGTAGATCTCGAAGAAATAACATTTGTGTGGTTGGCGTACCAGAGGGAATGGAAGGACCGCATCCTATGAATTTTATTGCAGTTTTGCTACAGGATCTACTAGGACTGGAAGAAAAAACGTTACTTGATCGTGCTCACCGCTCTCTGCGGAACGAACCAGCGGCCGGATCCCAACCTCGAGCTTTTATCGTGCGGGTGCATTTTTTCCATGTTCGTAACACGATTCTACGATGAGCAGGCGAGTCTTCCCCACTCCTTTACAAGGACAGATGGATCTCTGTGTTCCCAGACTTTACATCCTCTGTCGCCAAGAAGCGTTCTGCCTTTTCTGCGATGAAACGCAGTCTGCGCTCCTTTCCGGAGGTCAAGTTTGGTCTTTTATACCCCGCCACACTTAAAATCACTATGCCGGATGGCACTTCGCAGCGTTTTGAAGACCCTTCTTTGGCCAGTGACTTTGTTAAAAAGAACTGTAAGTAAAGTTGTCATTGTGAGGCCAGGATCAGTCTAATGATTGCAGGTAGATAATATTAGGTCATTTGTTCTGTAATACTGGCCCTGGGTTATCTAAAGTTCTTTATAGCTAAATGTATATACATATATATATTTTTTTTCTTTTTTGGTGTATCAGTTGTTAATGCTTAAACAGTTAAAAGCTATGTTATTTTGGTTTCATTGAATGAATAGAGAACAATTTGTCTGGATTAATTTGGATTATGTGACCTTCACAACTCTATAGGTACATTTGTTCAGCTTTATTTTATTTATTAAGTCGATTTTCTCTCAGGTAGCACTGTTCTTTTTAGCTTAGAGCTATTACGGAGCGTTCTATGCCTTTAGTTAGGTTTGGGTTTGTGGGCATCTCATTTGGGGAGATGCTAACAATGGGGTGGTGTGGTGGGATGGGGGAGTTGTGTTTTATTTTTGTTGTGGTTGTCATGTGTTTTCAAGGATTTATTGTATTGGTTTTATAATTATTTTTCCAATTTATGCAGCTGTGGTGACAGTTTATTTGTCATTTTTCTTGACATTCTTCTTCTGCCCTATTTTTGGTGGATGGCTCAATCGAATGTAAACTTAAGTACTGATGGAGGTGATCTCAAGCTGGTGTCCTGGAATTGTAAGGGCCTGAACTCCCCTGTGAAACGTACTAAGGTATTAAATCATCTGAAAAACTTAGGAGCACAGATTGTTTATCTTCAAGAGATGCACTTAAAATCTACTCTTCATTTTCAAATTAAAAATAGGTGGGCGGGTCAGTCCTATTTCTCTTCATTTTATAGCAAGTCTAGGGGCGTTGCCATCTTATTTCATAAATCAATTCCTTTTGTTTGTTCTAAAGTGGTCTCTGACCCTAATGGTAGATATTTGATTGTTACAGGTAGTTTATACGGCACCCAACTGATTTTAGTTAATGTATATGCCCCAAACTGGGATGATGCAGAGTTTTTCAAGAAACTTTTTTCTGCCCTTCCGGATATGTCCTCCCACTTACTCATTTTAGGTGGGGACTTTAATTGTTGGCTGAGCCCAGATCTTGACCGTTCTTCTAATAAAGCGGCAACACTCTCAAATTCGGCTAAAGTTATAAAAGACTTTATGGTGAACTTTTCAATTTCAGATCCTTGGCGTTTTTTTAACCCTACAAGTAAAGCATTTTCTTTTTTCTCTCCTGTGCACCGTACATTTACTCGGATTGATTATCTTTTATTGGAAAATAGATTTCTTCCATGTCTCAATTCTACCTCTTGCTCATATGAACCAATGGTTATCTCAGACCGTTCTCCTGTTGCACTCAACATTAGGTTAAAAGGCTTGGTTCGATCACGCTACCCTTGGCGTCTTAATACGCGCTTACTGTCAGACAAAAAATTTGTTGATATATCCAGCCAAATTGATTTTTTTTTGAGTACTAACAGGACCTCTGATGTGTCTGCGTCTGTCTTATGGGAGACGTTGAAAGCTTACATTAGAGGTCAAATCATCTCTTACGTGAATTATGATAGAAGGCGGAGGAGGGAGAGAGTGGTCACTCTAACCAATCGCATTGCCCAATTGGACGCAGCGTTTGCCACTTCTCCAACTTTTGAGTTGTACAAGGAACGCCTCACAGCTCAGTCAGCATTTAACACATTGGCTGCGGACCGCGCTGTTGAGCTGCTCCTTAAGACTAGTAGTACATACTTTGAACAGGGGGACAAAGCTGGTAGAATGTTGGCTCATCAATTACGGCAGACTATCTCCTCTCATCAGATTCCGGAAATTGCCACATCCTCAGGCACTACGATAGACCCGGTAAAAATAAATGATGAATTTAGAGCTTATTATGCCTCATTATATACGTCAGAGACAAATATGGAAAAGTGTGATTTTGATGGCTTCTTTTCCCATTTAGAAATCACTCAGGTTAATTTGGACATGACAGATCAATTAGAAATCCCAATAACTGCTCTAGAACTTTTGGGTGCTCTTAAAGCGATGCAGTCTGGCAAATGCCCAGGGCCAGGCGGCTTTCCTGTAGAGTTTTACAGATGCTTTCAAAATAAACTAGCCCCGGTTCTGATTGATATGTTTAATGAATCTTTTCTGACTGCTAAACTTCCTCCTACGCTTAATCAGGCTTCGATTTCTCTTATTTTGAAAAAGGACAAGAACCCTCTTAGATGCTCTTCGTATAGACCAATTAGTTTATTGAATTTTGATTTCAAAATTTTATCCAAAATGCTTGCTCTTCGTTTGGAAACTGTTCTTCCAGATATAATCTCTCCTGACCAAACAGGGTTTGTTAAAAATAGGCACTCTTTTTTTTAATTTGAGAAGGCTTTTTAATACTATTTATAATCTTCCGTCAACAACCTCACCACAAGCAATTATATCGTTAGACGCGGAGAAGGCCTTCGACCGTGTGGAATGGGCATACTTATTTTATACTTTGAGGAAATTCGGCTTTAAGGAAAATTTCATTTCTTGGGTGAAGCTTTTATACTCGTCACCTTTGGCTTCAGTTAGGACAAATAATAATCAGTCGTCTTACTTTCCTCTCTATCGTTCAACGCGACAATTGTGTCCTTTAAGTCCTCTTTTATTCGCTGTGGCAATTGAGCCTCTTTCCATTGCGCTTCATGCTGACCCGCACATTAAAGGTATTGTGAGTTGTGGGCAAGAACAGAAAGTGTCTCTATATGCAGACGATCTTCTTTTATTCATTACTGACTTCTCTGTGTCAGTCCCAGCTGCACTTTCTGTTCTTTGTACTTTTGGATCCATATCTGGTTACAAGCTAAATTTAGGAAAAAGTGAGCTGCTTCCTCTTAATAAGGCAGCACGTGAATACCCACTTCACACCCTGTCATTTAAAGTTGCTCAGCACGAGTTAAAATATCTTGGGATTCAGGTTACTGCTAAATTCAGGGATCTTTATCGTGCTAATTTCACTACTCTTCGGTCGCAAGTTCAAAGTAGTTTTAATCGTTGGTCAGTGCTGAACTTATCTCTAGCAGCTCGGATTAATAGTATTAAGATGAATGTCCTTCCCAGGTTTCTATACTTGTTTCAATGTGTACCGATTTTCCTTCCGCAAACCTTTTTCCGAAAATTAGACGCCATTATTTCAGATTTTGTTTGGAGTGGGAAGCCACCGAGATTGCGCAGACAGCATTTACAGAGCCCGAAGAAGCTAGGAGGAATGGCTTTACCCAACTTTACAGAGCCCGAAGAAGCTAGGAGGAATGGCTTTACCCAACTTTAAGTTTTACTACTGGGCGGCTCATCTCAAAATAATTCAGTTTTGGCTACATTCTGGTTCACAGTTATTATCGTCAGTTTGGTTGGGGATGGAGCATTCTTCCTTCCTGCAAGCCCATTTCACTTTCAGCTTTGGCTCATTCGCCTATTAAATCATCTATAAAAAATTACACCAAAAATATCATCAAGACAACAGCTAAGATTTGGAATCATTTTAGACGTTCACTTGACCTTCAAACATATTCTATTTTGTTACCAATAACAGCTAATCACTCCTTTCCTCCATCGTTAATTGATCGTGCATTTGAGGTTTGCTCTAATATGGGCATTAAAACATTTAAGGATCTCTATATTGATAATACTTTCACCTCATTTGAACAGTTGTCCAAAAAATTCTCCCTCCGAAATCAACACTTTTCTAGGTACTTGCAGATCCGTAATTTTGTTTTTCATAGGTTCCCTCAGTTTCCTTCAGTGCCCTCTGACACATCCCTTGATATTTTTTTTAAACCAGCTCCCACTTTGAAGGGTATGATTTCAATTATTTATGCTCAGATCCACTCACTTAGATTGGTTTCTTTGTCATCAATTAAAGCGCTATGGGAGGAGGATCTGGGGATTGCGTTCAGTGATGATATGTGGGGGAATGTTCTTGACAAAGTACACCACTCTTCAATTTGTGCCAAACATGGACTGATACAATGTAAAATTTTACACCGTTCTCATTTGACTAAAACCAGGCTAGCTAAGATGTTTAGTAACATTGACACGACTTGTGACCGATGTCACCAGGCAGCAGCAACACATATGTTTTGGTCTTGCCCAGTTTTAACAACTTATTGGCAAAATATTTTTGATTCTTTGAGTGAGGTCACAGGGAAGAGAATAGTGCCTGATGCTGTCACTGCACTTTTCGGGGTAACTCCGGTCACAACGCCATTGTCTGCAGAGTTCAAGATGTTCATAGCCTTTGTTAGTTTGTTAGCAAGGCGTTTGATACTTTTGAATTGGAAGTCTCCTACTCCTCCATCGCATATTCACTGGATTAGGGATGTTCTGTACTTCGCCAAACTGGAAAAAATTTGACATTTGTTAAGGGGTTCCCAGGCAAAAAATTTTAAGATGTGGGATCCCTTTTTTGAATATGTTGGGAAGTTGACCTTTCCAGATAATCCTCAGTAAACTTAGCGTCCCGCATTTATGCTGCAAATGAATGGGCAGTAGCCCTATGGACCGTTACTCACAGCTAATAGTTAAATTAAATATATATTATTGTTTTTATTATTTATATATATATATATATATATATATATATATTTTTTTTTTTAATTTATTCATTTATAATTGTTGTTGTGTTTTTTTTATTTTTATTTTTTATAATTATTATGTAGTCCGTCATTGTTCATATATGTATATGTGTGTATGTGTGTATGTGTATATATATGTTTTTATATGTATGTGAAGGGGAGTTTTGTTTGTTCCTATTTCATGTTAAAATTTAATAAAGAGATTGATGGAAAAAAGAGAATGTTGCATTTCTCTCATCGGAGAGAGCCAGCACTCTGAATTTCATCTTGCAGCCGGCAAGAAAACATTTGTTTATTAATAAATAATTAAAATGTCTTATTTTTCACAATTATTAGGCTACTTCTGCATGTGGTTTGTTGCCAACTTAATGCATGTGCTTGAGCGCGGAATATATTAAGATTTGATTATGTAAATTTAAAGGCAGGGTAGGTAATACATTTATAAACAACTTTCTTCCAAATTTGTTTAAATTTTCTATATATATATATCAATGCATAATTAAAATGTAAGTACTCTGATAAAAAGAGTATAAAAATCGAGTGACTCTAGACCGTTTAATCTGTATTAAACACAGCTCATTATTTCCATTCGGGACGAAACATAGGATTGGCTTAGGTGACTGACACTCTCTCGCAACTATGGCAACCACCCTTTTGCCACACATGACCTGCCCACTTGCGCGCGCACGTTTGATTTGAGGAATTCAACAGGCACGGATCCTAGGAATACCAAAACAATGGCAGAGAAACAGCAAGCAAAATTCACAGTACCGGCCTATGCAGTAAGTGAAGGCAAACCAGGCAAAAAAGGAAGACAGTAACAGTACAAGAAAAGGCAATGAACAAAAAGTCTTTGGATAAACAAAGAAATAAAACGTGAGTTAATATCGGCGTGGCTTTCCAGCGATGGCGAGAACTGAGGGAACTCAAGGGGCTGAAAAGTGACTCCTTGATGGCTTTATTTCTGCTGGACAGGTAAATCTTTCTTTTTGTATTTTGATCATACATATTTTTTTGTTTATTTTTTCATGAAGCATGTGTCATTAGCACACTTAGCTGCGTAATATAGCTAACATAACATTACTTAGCGAGCCGTAGTAGAGGCTTTGGAAGGAGCCCAGAAGGGAGGGGGTGGAGTGAATGGAAATAATGAGTTGTCTTTAAAACAGTCGTGAGAGGTCTACAGACACTCAATTTTTATACTTTCTTTTTCAGAGTACTTAAATTTTAATTATGTATTGATATATAAATAAAGTTTAAACAAATTTAGAAAAAACGTTTTTTATACATTTTTTACTTACCCTGCCTTTAATATAAACCTCTGATCAGTTGAATATAAAAAACGAACGACTAGAACTAGAAAAATCTTACATGGGGGCAGACCATTTTTAGTCTAAAACCAAAACAACAGTCCTATATAAACCAGTTCAGCAAGTGAAAGCCTCATAAGACACTGTCCATATGAAAGAGCAATTCACACCTTTATCTCGACCCCCACAAGCCATACATAACTACCCCCAAAAACCCAACCCCCTCCAGCTGAACTGAATTCGGTCTGTTTTTTGGCTGTGAAGAACGGTGTGTTACTGGGCTGAAAGCAAGCAGGAAAACATTCATTCTAACGGAAGGAAGACGTATTTCATTGAGCTAATGAAAGAGAGAGAGAGAGAGAGAGAGAGAGAGAGAAACTAGTCTAGGGCTATTCTTAAACTTGGAGCTCATTATATTGAAGTACAAATCCAAACACCAGAAACATTATGCATTTTATGAATAAGGAAATGTTATGAAAAGTATGCATTTTATTTATTCACATGCTGTATGGTTGAAATAATATTTTAGTTCACAACTTTAAGTTCCGTTGTTTAAAAAAATGCTTTATTGGCTAATGTTTCATAAACCTTCAGTTGTTATTCGCTCTAAAATCCAATTTCACCTCCTAAATCACTAACCTTTAAAGTCCCGATTCTATAATGGTCAAAATTACTCAGGCCAATGGTATTTTTTAATGAAATTATTTTATTATTTTTTTTATATTTTATTTTTTTAATAATTGTAGCCTACATACATACGGATCTTCCCTTATTTTTTCCCTTACTTTCTTAAAGAATAAACATGATAACATATTATTATAATTAATAAAAATAATTTAAGCAATTAAAACCTTTTTTAAACTTGAATTTAAATACTATTAAACTAACTTTATAAGCAGTTTATAAGTAAAAAATGGTAAAATGTCACAGTGCATGTTAAATAGCCTAAATGAACTTGTGTTAACAATATAATTAGATCTAACAATATAATTATTTGATTTTTTTAAATGAACAATTCCTGTATAAAATGGGACAGCAACCTTTTGTTGCAAACACGCCAGGTTCCACCTCCACACAATCACAGCGCACACCTTCACCGGAGTTCTAAATCACATCCACCTGATCCTCATCACCAGTCATTCACCAAGTGTGCCAATAAACATAGGTTTTGGTCTTTTGAACTACTTTTTAATATATTTCTTTGGAATTATGGACAAACACAAAGTGAAAGTCTGTCGTGCGTGCATGAATATAAACACAAATCCCGTGGTAACTAGGATTTACACAAGCTCCAGTCTGGATCCAGAACACCTGAGAAGAGATGATGCTGATCCTCAGAGGACCTCAGATGATGCTAACCCTGAATCAACAAACAGAACTAACAATTATTGCTACATGTGTGACTGCATCATATAATAATTATTAATTAATAATATTAATAATGTTCATCGTCTAGCTGACTATGTCTTGTATACATTTTTTCTAAAAATCCTGTCAAACGTGCACAAACTGACAGTCACCACCATAAGCTACTACTAAATATTGTAGAAACATAATTTTCTGTAAAGTTGCTTTGTAACGATTTGTATTGTAAAAAGCGCTATACAAATAAACTTGAATTGAATTGAAAAAAATTATATAGTTCACAAAGATAATTTGCACTATTATTTCTGTTGCACGCTGAATATTTCTTACCCATTTTGTGTGTAGTTTGTAAATCATATATATAAGTTTGTATTGTTGCAGAAGATGATTTGTGCAATTGTTTTTACGACATGCTGCATGCACCGTTTGTGTTTATTGTTCATACTCAGATTTAAAATATATTTTTCTGAAGAAAAACATTTTTTTTGTTTTTATATAACACTCTTTCCATTTTCTATACTCCTTAAATGTTTTTGGACACATCTCTGTTGTTAATAAACGAAATTGGCCTGTTTTTCACTTAAAAGCGCAGATAAATGTATTGTAATGAATGGCTATAAAATGCTTGGGGAATGCTATATGTAAACAATATTTTATTTGGAAGTCTAAAACACCCAGATACAACTTTCTAAAGAAAAATATCCAAACATTAGGAGTTTCTGTTTAAGTACACAGTAAGGAATACCAATTGTTGCTTGCGTTTTTCTTAAAATTCTGTAATTCTTAAAGAAAACAAAAAGAAAATTGAGACTTTAAATTAGTTAAACTTAAACTTTAAGTTCTCCTGTTTATATTGATATATGGCACTTGATGCTGACTGCTAGAATAGGTCTAAAAAACTAAATAAAACTGCAGGTGTGTCAGGTGCCCCAAAAATGTTCTAGGTCTTTAAGGGTTAAACGTTATGAAACTATAATGAATGTTTTGCATAGTTTAATCTGTTGACATATTTAACAGATTTTAAAAAACACAATCTATAGATGTATAATTACTACAGTACATTTTCTTTACAGTAACTTCTATAACTTTTGTAAAAAATATTTTCACTTCTGCAATAATTTGCTGATTGTCTTTAAAAAGAGACCAACCTTACAGTAGGTAGACATCGAAAACGCCTCTTTTACCACCGCGGGTACCACCGCTGCGGCGTTTGTAAAGTGCATTTGCGGCTTTTGACCGAGAGAGACTATGCCGTTTCTTGTTTGTTACTCTAGAGTAGACCAATTCACTTTATTGAGGCATACTGCCCCCATCTGGTATGGAATGTGGAGTATGACTTGATTTTTTTGCCAGACATGACACATGGCACCTTTAAATCATGCTTTAACCCGAAAATAAAACTAAAAGAAACAGACAAAACTCCTTAGCCTTTAACATCCCGCTCGACTCTTGCAGTCATTATAACCTGATCAAGCCATAGCTAAATATGTTTAACATGAAATCTTGCTGAATATGCAGTTATATTATGGGCTGTTTGCATGAATTGTACTCTTGATGGAGGCTCTTTGAGCGACTGAAAAACATGACGCTCAGACTCTTAATATCCACTCATCCTCTGCTCAACTACGGGAGCCTGAGTGGAGCGTCGGTGGATGTTAAAAAGAAAACCGATTTTCATTCAAACAAACCGATGTAAATTACAAATTCAAGTTAATTGAAAAAATCTATTTATCACACAGCCCTACTTGCTTTCATATTATTTAATAATAAAAAATGCTGCTGCATTTAAATGCAGGTGTGTAAAATATGTGCAAGATTTGCACTGCACTGATGGTAGATGTGCAACATTTATTCTTATTTGTCTTATCTTCATTACAAATCTTGTTTGGTTTTATTTTGGATAATTGCATGTAAAAAATAATTTACATTGTAATGCATATGCAAGATGTGAATTAATATTCATATTCAAGTGTTTGTGCAAAAATTATTAATTTGCATTAATTACAGGGCGCATTAATATTCAACATTCAACAATCTGTGATTGTTGGATTTCTCTCGTCGGAGAGAGTCAGCACTGTGAATTTGATCTTGCAGCCGACAAGAAAACATTTGTTTATTAATAAATAATTAAAATGTCTCATTCTTCACAATTATTAGGCTACTTCTGCATGTGATTTGTGGCAAACTTAATGCATGTGCTTGAGCGCGGAATATATTAAGACTTGATTATGTAAATTTAATATAAACCTCGAGTAGTTGAATATAACAAATGCACGACTAGAACTAGAAAAATCTTACGTGGGGGCAGACCATTTTTTTTGTCTATAACCAAAACGACAATCCTATATAAAGTCCTATATATGGACACTGTCGATTTGAAAGAGCAAGAGATTCACACCTTTATCTCGACCCCCACAAGTCATACATAACTACCCCCAAAAACCCAACCTCCTCCAACTGAACAGAATTCGGTCTGTGTTTTGGCTCTGAGGAACAGTGTGTTACTGGGCTGAAACATGCCTGCACTCAGCAGCACTCTTTGTATTCATTATTTTCTTGCAGCCCATATTATAATTTTCACAAGACCATAATGATAATAACAAGTTATCAATGAACAATTAATCATTATTTTACGAAAATCATTGTTATTTGTGATCGTGGATGTTTGCAGAAGGCTTTAAGACCAAGCGGATTCCTCTGCTCTCGCCTCACAGCGCGAGGGAATCCGCTCAGTGACGTAGCTTCAACAAAAGGAAGTTTGTCTTCTTTAAAGACCCATCTCTTTAACCTGGCATACACATAACATACTAATATGCTTTTATTGTCCAAATTCGTTAAAGGATTTTTAGGCTGCATTAATTAGGTAAACCGGAACCAGAAACACTTCCCATAACACCCTATGTACTTGGGCGCCGCTTGTGCGCCAGAAAGAAAGTGATGTTACACTTGAAATAAACTATGTACTTGTTAACATGTATTGCACTAGAATGAAGTAACGAGGAATGTCACCCAGCATACCATAGTAATAGTTTAGTATTGTCATTAGAAATTTACTCAAATTAGAACTTTCTAATCTACTCTTAAAAATAAAATATTTGCAAAAAAAGTACAAGTGTAACAGAGTAAATGTAGCTCATTACTAACCACATCTTGAAGATTTGAAAAGTTTTAGATTAAAGAGAAAAAGTTCTAACTTTAAATATTTTAAAATATGTATTGTTGATGGAGTTCAGATAGAAATTTGTAAGCTGTTTCATAGTTTAGGTGTGGGTACAGCAAAAGCTTGATCACCCCTAGATTTAACCTCAATTTAGGAACCGTTAACAAATTCTGGTTTGCAGACTTAAGTTCTCACTGGATGGTGTTCACACAAAAGTTTAGAGAGGTAAGAATAGCTAATACCATTATTTATTTATTTATTTATTTATTTATTTATTTATATTTATATTATTTATAGCTAATACCAAGATTTAAAACCAACCAAGAGCACTTTAAATGGGACCTAGTAGGCCCATTTTTACAAGATGTAATGGTGCAAACTTGAGTACATACATGAGTTTGTCCAGTGAGCAGTTTGGATTCTGCAGTTTTTCTTTGAGCAGCTTGACTCCTGAATCTTCTGGGTAATTGCAGCTTAGATCCAGCTCTCGCAGATATGAGGGGTTTAAACTCAAAGCTGAAGATACATAACGGCATCCTTTCTCTGTCACCATACAGCCAGACAATCTACAAATACAGCAATAGTGAACATGGCATTAATTGGACAATCATTTAAGCCATGGATTATTTCTATATGGTCATGTCTTAAGGTTTAAGTCCACAAACCTAATAACATATTTTGTGTTATAAATACATTTCCCCTTATTATAAATGCAGAAATCTGTATGATGTCAATTATATATATATATATATATATATATATATGTATATATATATATATATATATATATATATATATATATATATATATATATATATGTATATATAAAAAACATAAAATACTATGTAAACATTTGAAATAATATGACGGTAATGGCTGTCCATTGGAGTTGTTACCGGTGTTACTGCACAATGTTCAAGAAAAAAATCCAGACTTTTGTTAGAACTTTCTATTTACATAAATTTACATTTGACATCACTTTCTACTGTCCTATGTCTGACTTTTTGTCTATCTGCAAATGAATACAGCTGAATAAGTTAATATATTACACGTTAGACATAATTAACTCTACTAATTAACATTAACTTTGTCATTATTTTGTTTCTTTAGTTCATGGAATTATATTTTATACAAATGTTTTTAATCTTGTATGCAAAAAAAATACTTAATTTTCACACTGCTTCTTTTGCTAACTTTCGCTGATTTGATTGACATTTTCTTCAAAAAGCAATTAATTTGGTCATGTTTATTTTCGCTCTGGATTCCTCATTATTGTTGCATTTTTAAAACCAGAGAGACACTGAAAAGAATTGGACCATGAGATGCCTGCATGTAAATTAACTGTCATGTTTGTGTTGTTTGTGCGTGGCAGTCATCCGTGAGGGGCTGTCACATTGTTTTGTCTTTATTCGAAATAAATTTGTGACAGCAAGCTTTACAATTTGATAAATACTAAATAATTAAATATTTTGTTAATTTATTTGATTGAAAACCATTTACCTCAGAATCTCCAGCTGACAGTTTGGATTCTTCAGTCCATCAGACAACAGCTTCACTCCAGAATCTTTCAGGTCATTGTTACTCAGGTCCAGCTCTCTCAGGACAGAGTTTGAGGACTGCAGAGCTGAAGATAAACTTTCACAGGACTGAGCAGTGAGATTACATCCACATAACCTGTGTAAAGAACAAAGCAAACAGCTATTTTAGATTTTAAATGTATGTTTCAGTAATTCAGTTCTTCCTGTTACACCTGTTACAGCAATGCAGGGAAGGAAGAGTGGATCCAATTGCAGCAAGTTTGTAGCTATAGAAATTAACAAGGAAGATTGTATACAATGGTAAAGACAAAGAAAAACAAAAGCACAATGAAACTACAAACATGAACCATGACCTGAAAAATCCAAGGAGTATGAATAAACAAGATAATAAAGAACTGAGCTAGACACAGGACAAACTAATTAGTAACTACGGAAACAAATGATAACATACTTAGGAACCATGGAAATAAATTACACAGAACAATAAACACAACAAACTAGATCTGAGATACAAGATTCATAATTAAGTGATTCATAATTCTGATTCAGGCAATGATTCAGATTACCAATTCCAAACTACCAGTACTCTGAATTGTAGAAATTAGCTCAAAAGGGAAACATATAAAAATAATTTCAATTAATTATAATTATTAATTTCAGCTGCCAGAAGTAACTGTGGCAGAATTAATATCACAACTGACTAATTTGTTCGTCCAGAAAAAGGTAAGTTGGTTTTAACACATACAGTCTAAACAAACATACATTAACTAGTGGCTCTATCGTTAAGCATGAATAAAATAGTATAAAATACAAGACAATATACAGAATAATGACATGTTAGGGAAGGATGATTTGAGATTAGATAAATTCAGAACGAATCTGCTGCATGGTTCTGAGGTTTGATACGTACAAATGAACCAGCGGGACATAAGCTAACATACACTTGCTGCATGTTGCATAAAACATAAAAAATTGTCAATATGTAGGAGTAAGAGAAGAGCAGACATATTGATAAATCTGACGATGCAAAAGAGAACTCAATTCGGTCTGGTTTTCTGAGTGCAGACATCTGAAGCATACACACAGAAAGCGTGTCTCACAGCGTTTGAGTACTCTTTCATGTCATATAAACTGAAAATCACACACAAAATGATGTTGAATTGTCCCTTTTGTCGAGTATTCACGTAAACACAGTTTAGGTGTCTTAGGTGAACATAAACAAAAGGGAGAACGTGTATCAGTACATTGCATCCATTGCAGCTGTACATTCAGATTAAGGGATAAGATATAGCAGCCTAATTTAGTTGCTATTGTCCGAGTCATTGATGTTAACCAAGCAACAAAAGACAGGCAGATAATTACGTACTGCTCTTGACTGAAAAATTAGTAGCCCTAAAGATTAATCTACATGACAACTAACTCTCATTAGAGTATTAGTATGCTCAAGAATGGTAGTTGACGTACTTGCAAAGACACTTATAGTCAGTTTATCTGTTTGTTGATCATCAAAATAAAGTGTTAGCTTATATTTACAGAAGCAGATATACTAATATTCTTTTGAACGCCAGTTGATATGTAGTTGCAGAGTTATTTATCTACAGCTGTCTAAAGGGTACCATCAAAATAATCAAACTGATATTACAATAAAAGTAGTTCAAAGCAAATGTGTTATAGTACACATTCATCTGATCTGATATCTGATCTTATGGCTGTTTGAGTTTAAAAAAAATTATTATTATTATTATTACTACTACTTATAATTGGTCTTTGACCGCTTTAAGTAAAGTAGCATCAGAAAAATGGCAAGATATGAGACTTATAATACATTGTGTTATAAATCATGACACTCTTAAAAGCTATAACCACAAATAAGTAAATATTATAGTATATTAAAACTGTTCTTATGAATATTCATGAGATGATACAGTATATTATAAGGTGTTTTATAAGGCATTATGAATTCATCATAATGCTTCATAGAAAGTGTTACCAACGTTTGTCTTTCTGTTGCTCTAATAAAGTCTGTATGCTTCATATAGAGAGCTGTAATATAGATTGCGCTTTCTCTTTCCATTTGCTCTATTTAAACACCGAACGTCAAATTCATTTATGCCAAACTGTTCATTCTTGAAGCAAACTTATGTCTACTTGGTGATTAAATAAACTTTTTTAGACTGCTGCTTGAATTGAATGCGACACATCCGGTGTGTGTAAAACCTAATACCTGTGAGTTCTCCTAAACGCAGCGCTGTGTTTTTGAGTGTGTGATTAACATTTTATTTTGATTAGATAATCATGCGGTGTTCTAGAATAGAAGCAAATAAAGTGTGAGAGTACACATACAATATCCATATGTAATGTCAATGCTATGACCTTTAAAGTGTAACTAAACCCCTGCTCAGAGCCTGACTCCACCCACTGACAATATTTGAAAAATGCTGAAAAGTGGGCAGATCACAGCGGAGATAGAGGGGACGAACCTAGGGCGGGGCTGAGCGAGTGCGGCGTGATCCTGAGACCCGCAGTGACGGATTGATTGACAGCTGCTGTCAGAGACGCTAAAATGGAGAGTGGCTGTAGTGACGCAAGTAGCTTTGCAACAGAGCGATCATTTGAAGTAGAGGACTTTTCTCCCCCACTTTCACCTGAAGTGGAGGGTGTCGAGGTGTCTGTTCATATTAATTCCAGCCGCTGGCTCAAACTGCGGTCTTAACTCCTGCACCGCGTCGCTTTTCAGCGCGAGCTGTGTGGAGAAGCCCATTTCCTCCTCCATTGCGTTGGAGAAGCAATCCCGTGTAAAATGCAGTTTGCACACTCGAGCTCTAGGCGGGAACTTGCGGTCTTCCAGCCCAAGTGCATGCAACCACTGGCTCCTAATTTTAAAGTCTGCTGGTAAACTATGCAGTCCAGCAGTGCTGTCGCAACTAGCAACACACCTCCGTACCATCCTGACCACTGTACAAAATACAGATAAATCTACTCTAACTTGAAGATCTAAATAACTATATAATTGCTATGCTAAATAGATGCTATAATAGACTATCCTGGTCATTATCAATACTCGCAATTCCGGCTCCTGACTCACTACAGTGATTTTGATGGTTTTATACTGCCAAGGGCGTGGTAGCTCGTACCAAGGGGCGTGGTGAGCTGGAAACTGCTTACGTCACCTGCCACCGCTTACGTCACTTGCCACCGCAATATCCAATAGGAAAAATCAACTGCAGTAGCCACCGTTCAACCTGAAGAGGGCAGCACTCACACGTTTTTACACCATATATTGTAGAATTAAAACACTTTATACTCAAATGTCAAAAAAGTTACTCGAATCAATGAACAGCACTAATAAAGCCCCATTCTTATAGATCATTAACTAAAAAAAGTTGGTTTAGGGTTTAGTTACTCTTTAAAGATGATATTTAAAGACATTTAAAGATGTTTAACTTTAACCATGATTGTTGAATTTAAATGGTAATACTTTACAATCAGATTCCATTTGTAACGTTGATGACAGCTGTATAACTATTGTTCCTTTCTAGAGTTTGTTAATTTTAACATTTACTATTACTAATACATTTAATTTTAAAGCTTCTTCTTTTAACATTATTAAACAATAAAATAACTTTAATGATCAATATAATAGTTAATAATCATTAATTTTTGTTATTATATCCACTGTACTATCCGGTGTTTAAAGGTATTGTCCAGTGTGGTCCAACCTAGCTATTGGTATCAGTAAAATCCATTACTGGTTGACCTTAGTCAAAATTGCTACAAAAACTACAAAATCCAAGATAATACTTATGTAAACCGCAGTAAGTGATGTTACTCTGTTCTAGCTTTGTTTTCTAGGCTTTGACACTGCAGATATTGTGGTCTGCCTTGGTAGCTGTAACACTAGCAAATGATACATAAATTTTAGCCTATCTACACTGCTCCACTAAAGGCAATATCCATTCTGACCATGCAATGATAATCTGATTTTTAGTTGCGTTGATGTTTGTTGATTTGGACATCTCTTCATGTTTCAGGCAGCTACTCCAAAGGTAGTGATGAGTTATTCCTTCAAAAGTTAGCTGGCTTCAGTAATGTTATATTACTGTACATCTAATACATCAAAGAACAGTTCTGTATGAAATTTAAACAGAATGCAGTTTGTCCCATATTCGCAGGCATACACCGTATGACTACCAGACCATATAATTAACATTCTTAACTTATAATTATTCTTTTTGCACAAATCATGGTTTCATTTGCAAGCATCTTCATCATCCACAGTGACCTCTACAATCATGCAGCTATCACTAAGAAACACAAAAACCTCCTCAGGTTTAGTTAGTTTAGTTTATTTAGTGTGTCTCACATGCCTGTCCTGCTCACTGCCAGAAATTTGTTTCCGTTTTATTGTCCAATTTTGTTAATTTGGTAAAAAAATAAAAAATAAAAAATAAAAACATCCTAAAATTGTAAATGTGATTGTGTTTTGTAAGTGGAGTGATTATTTTCAGTGTTACTTACTGAACTGATCTGGATTCTTTAACCACAGGTAACAGATTCTGAAGAACTTCATCTGCTGTATGTTGTGCTCCAATAAACCGTTTCAGATCAAACACATCCATCTTCTGTTCTGATGTCAGCAAAACATAAACCAGAGCTGACCACTGTGAAGAGGAGAGGTTGGTTTCTCTTATTTCTCCAGATTTCAGATAATCTTGGATCTCCTGCATCAGTGAATCATCACCCAGTTCATTCAGACAGTGAAACAGATTGATGGATTTCTCTGGAGAGCGATTTTCTCTGATCTTTTGTTTGATGTACTGAATTGTTTCCCCTTTGTTGTAAGAGCAGCTTCCTGTCCTTGTCAATAGTTTTTGTAAAAGAGTCTGATTGGACTCCATTGAGAGACCCAGAAGAAAACGCAGGAAAAGATCCAGATGTCCATTCTTACTCTGTAAAGCCTCATCCACAGCTCTCTTATTCAACTCAGATAATGTATTAGATTTCTACTGGTTAAAAATCTTAGACAACAGACTTTGTTTGGTTTGATCAAACACATTGATGTTGTTGATCGTAAAGGAGAGGTGTGCATATAGAGCTGCTAGATGTTCCTGAAGGCTCAGATGAACAAAGCTAGAGACTTTCCCCTGATACAAGCCCAACTCCTTTCTGAAGATCTGAGTGCAAAGTCCTGAGTACACTGATGCTTCTGTCACATCAATGCCACACTCTCTCAGGTCTTCCTCATAGAATATCAGGTTGCATTTCATAAGCTGCTGGAAAGCCAGTTTCCCCAGTTTGAGGATCATGTCTTCATCCTTCTCTCTCTTCTCATAGTCCTTCTGATGTTTGATGTTGGTCTGAAGGATCAGGAAGTGTGTGTACATTTGAGTGAGAGTCTTGGGAATCTCTCCACTCTCTTTTCGACTCAACATCTTCTCCAGAACAGTGGCTGAAATCCAGCAGAAGACTGGGATGTGGCACATGATGAAGAGGCTCCTTGATGACTTCAGGTGTGAGATGATCCTTTTGGACACACTCTGATCACTGATTCTCTTCCTGAAGTATTCCTCCTTCTGTGGATCACTGAAGCCTCGTACCTCTGTCACTCGATGGACACACTCAGAGGGGATGAGATCAGCTGCTGCTGGTCTGGAGGTGATCCAGATGAGAGCAGAGGGAAGCAGATTCCCCACAATCAGGTTCATCAGCAGCACATCAACTGAGGCTGATTTAGATATTTTACACAATTTAACTTTTCTCTTAAAATCCAGAGACAGACGACATTCGTCCACACCATCAAAGATGAACAATACTTTATATTCCTCAATGGATATTTCTTTTATTTCAGGGAAAAAGAAATTAAGAAGATCTGAAAGACTGAGTGTTTTGTCCTTTATTAGGTTGATCTCTCTGAAAGGAAGTGGAAATATGAGCTGGATGTCCTGATTCTCTTTCCCTTCAGCCCAGTCCAGGATGAACTTCTGCATTGAGACTGTTTTTCCAATCCCAGCGACTCCCTTTGTCAGCACAGTTCTGATGGGTTTGTCTTGTCCAGGTAAAGCTGTAAAGATGTCATTGCATTTGATGGCTGTGTCCTCTGTTGCTCCACCCCTGGATTGTGTCTCAATCTGTCTCACCTCATGCACATTACTGATCTCTCTTCGCTCACTGTCTGTGATGTAGAGCTCTGTGTAGATCTCATTCAGCAGTGTTGGGTTTCTCTGCGTCACTGTTCCTTCATACAGACACTCAAACTTCTTCATCAGATTTAGTCTAAACGTGTTGAGGACTTGGCTGTGTAATAAAATAAAAAATCCAAATTATTACATTAATAATAAACACAGTGCCTTATATATTCCTTATCATATCCTTAAATCATATCTATTACATAAATAGATCTTCTTTGGCTCTCAACAGAGGCGTACGCATTTCTCTCCCTCTCCTCCCCTTGCCTTCCCTGCTTGCTCTCTCGTATCGTCTATTCTGAGAGACTCTCTCAGCACTGCTCTCCAAAACTGGAAAACATGGATTTGATTTAATCGATTCGTCTCTCAACGTAATTGACACCATCTTCTCGACCAAAAGCTTGGGTTCGGGGGAACCTGACTGCCCTGCTGAAACGTTCGCAGCTGGCTACACGATGGTCATGTGGGAGAGATGGCAGGTCGTGTGTCTGGCGGCTCTTTCCGTGGAGGACATTGAAAACATCTACCCATTCGGAACCATGATAACATGTATTCTGCTGATTGGACTAGGCTTTGTCCCGGGTTATCGAAAATTTCAGGAAACAGGAACAGCTGTCCAAAGCCTCACAAGGCTGCCCGTCAGGATTTGGAGACCAGAATGGACAAGAGAGTGGCCGTGAAATTGGAATGTGGCTACTCGCCCCCAGACCAAACAATTGGTATCTTATCTTCTTTTGGCTCCCTCTACCAGCATGCCAAAGTCAATGTTGGAATAACAATTCTCCCGGAGGAGCACTGCAGTGAGACGCTCTTGCGTTCCTCCCCCTCTTCCACAGACACCTGTTGATTGTTGACTCTGTCTAGGACCTGACCAAGGCTGTCTCCATGGCAACTTTCTGTGACGCTATCACAATCTGCGGACTGAAGCATCTAGATTGAATCCCAACTCTCCAGGCCTACAAATACACATACTCTTACATACATACACACACACACACATATGTACATATATATGGATATGCATTCAAACCCCCACCCCCCATCCCTCGCCCTTGCCGCTTTGTACCGCCAGTCTGGCAAACGGGTAGGGCTGATGGACCGGACGGCTGCTTGCCTGCGATGGATTACCTCGACCACCCTAATTTCTGTCCCCAGTTGCAAAGTTGTATGTTTGTATTGATTATGTTCTTTGTTGCTGAGGTGTTTTTCCTGTTCTCACACTTTAATCCCAATAGGAGCAGTCTGGCTGTTGTTTTTTTCTCCTTGTTATGCTGTATTTCTTCCTCAATTCCCTGTCTTCCTGTCCTGTCTACCCCCTTGTCATATTGTATGTATGTGTGGACAAGTTGATGGCTAATTTCCCTGGTACTCGTGACTAGTGACAATAAAGGGCTACTACTACTAAATGTTATACCTGAGACCAGGCCGTGTATCTCCACTCTTAAACTTTATTGCCTGACCCATAGACACATGTCTTTTCACAGACAAATAATTGGCCTCTGGATATGATCGTTTCTGTTGAACTGAGCTGAAACAGAGAGAAAAAAAGTTATTTCTTTAAATTACTGTAGGCAACAAATCAGCAATTTAAAAAAAATCACTTTACAGAGCACTTTATGATCATTTCCTTTATGCCAGGGGTGTCAAATAATTTTAGGTTGAGGGTCAGATAAGAGAAAATGTCCCCTTATGCAGCCTGAAATAATTTTTAAACCTTGAAAGATTGCATTAATATTAACCATACTAATTACAATATGATTTACAAGAAAGCAAAGAAAATTTTTCTTAAGATGATATTTGCCTATATTGTTTAGGATGTGCAATTAAAATCTCTAAAAATTTTTGGGGAATTGTTTGATAACAATTAGACTGTATGTTGCTGAATGTGTTTTTGAGCTATTCATTCAAAACATTAATTCATAACGGCTTATTTATTTAGAAATGAAGTGACTGTCTCTGTGTGGAGCTATCTGTGAGCTATGCTCTAGGGCTGGAGTCGACACTTGAGTGAGCTTTGGGGCTGGAGCTGACACTAGGCTATATTCGGGGATAGGAGCCCTCCCTGGGTGTACTTGAGAATCTGGAGCCCCCGAGCTTAAATGGGGAGTCAGGAGCCCTTCTTGGGCTGAATTGGGGACCAGGAGCTTTCCCTGGGCTTAACTGGGGGTCAGTGGCCCTCCCTGGGCTAAACGGGGGTTCAGGGAATTGCTTATGAGGTGCTGCCACCGGAAGGCGCTCTGGAGGAACAGGCACAGCAAGGCGCTTTTAGGAGCTGGCACTGTAGTGAGCTTTGGGAATGGGTGGGCTTGACGGCAGGATGGTTCTGGCTAGGGACCGGACATTCCCCAGACAACTGAAAATCCCTTTTCTTCAATATAGTCCGGTGGTCGTCTGCGAGGGACTGTCGCTCTGTTTTGTGTTGTGTATTATTAAAGCTTTCATTTGAATGTCCGCCATTCCCACCTTCTTCTTCCTGTGATAATGAAGTTTGTATTCCGTTACACTGGTGCCGAAACCTGGAAGGAAGGAGTGACTTTCTGCCAAAGATTCTTCGCCACTGCGGTGAATCCGCGGTGCCATCGAGCAGGACGAGGTAGTGTGCCGCTGTGGACTCTCGAGGCGGTGGGCTGGAGTGAGTTGCCGGGGATGGACGATGTGGAGGAGCGGAAGAGTCGGCGCCGTTCACCAGGGGGCCAGAGCCTGCTGCCATCCGCCAGAATGGGGAGGAGCTGGGAACGGGGGACTCCTGCCGGCTGCCCAAAAGCGGAGGAGCCATCGCCGTCCACCGGTTGGCGGAGGAGTGTCGTGCCGACCACCGAGGGCTGTCCTGTGCCACCGCCAGGCACCGCGGAGGAGTGCACCCAGCTGGTGGGGGCCGAGCGGCAGTGTGTCTGGGAACCGGAACACTTTTTTTTTCTCTCCTCTCTTCCCTCTCTTGTCTCTATTGCTCCTCATCCTTCCAACTCCTTTTCTCTCGCCTCGTCTGTCTGTCCTACCCCCAGGTTCCCGCAGCCACCTTGAGCGGCCTGCGAGGAGTGATGGGGGTATGTGACGAGTGGGGTTGGGCTGAGAGCCATGGGAACCGAGCGAAGCCGGTGGAGTGATTGGGAAATGAGCGACACCTGTGCCACTCACCGGTCTCAAGTCCTACGGAGGAGATCGGAAGGATACAAAAGAGGAGCAATGACAGTGAAGGATGAGAGAGGAGCAGGCATGGACTTCATTTTGTGTTTTAGTTTTGTTTGTGCGCAGCAGTCGTCCGTGAGGGGCTGTCGTGCTGTTTTGTGTTTATTTTATTATTAACGTTTTCAGTTGAATGTCCAACCAGTTCCCGCCTCCTTCTTCCCATGATTGTGAAGTTTGTACTCCATTACAGTATGTTTGCTAGAGGTTGACCAATACTGGACTTTACCGATACCGATAGCTAGGTTGGACCACACTGGTCAATACCTATTAATAAACGGATAATTTTTAAAATGGATAGGCTTTCTTTAAGTTCAAGACATTTATGCTTGCATATTGAACAGCCACAGGCTCAGCACCCACCTACTTCCACTCACTACTACGAATCTACATCCCCTCCAAAAGTGTGAGATGCGCTAGTGAGTGATGCCTCGTGGTACTATCACAGAGAGGCTCAAAATCACTTTCCAGAACGTCCACCATTCTTGCTGGTGGAATGATATTCCCACTCCTATCCGGAATGCTGAATCCCTGACAATTTTCAAGCGACAGCTGAAAACTCATTTTTTTCAAAACTACTTGGCTTCATCATAAAAAAAACTACAACAACCTTTCTCTTTATTTATTTCTTCTTCTTCTCGCTTGTACTTATTTGAACAATGTCTGAAACTTTGTATTACAAGCACTTCCTGTATCAGTTTGTCTATTTAAGAAAAATGGCTTTATGTATCCCCTAATTGTAAGTCACTTTGAATAAAAGTGTCTCCAAAATGACTAAATGTAAACAAACTGCTGTCATTTGACTACTAATGCAGCATGTATACATTAACAGATACAGATAAAAAAATCAGTAAAGAAAGCACAAGAAGAATTTCTTGTAAAAAATACATGATCAAATAAAAACCATGCTATAATATTTTTTATACAAATTATTAAATTATACATAACTAAGTTATACCTGAGTCCAGGCCGTGTATCTCCACTGTTGAACTTTATTGGCTGAAGCATAGATGCATCACTCTTCATTGACACATGGCTGAGCTCTGGTTCTGATCTTTTCTGATGAGCTGGACTAAAACGAGAAAAAATGCTTTCATTTCTTTAAATTACTATACCCAACAAATCAGCTGTTCAGATATCATTAACAAATTAACTTAAAGAGCACTATGTAATCATTTACTTCACACTGTTTATGTAAATATAAAAACTAGGGGTGCTCCGATCAGGATTTTTGAGGCCGATAACCGATCGTCGATCACAGTAATCAGTGTCTGCCGATCCAATCACAGATACCGATCTTTTTAAAGCCTTCTTTTTATCATGTAGAATTATTTATAGTGATGATCCAATCAAGATTTGTATACATTTATTCAGGGCCTGAATTTCATTTCTGAAAAATAATTCCTCTCCTAGGTGGCTCCTGTGAGAGAATTTTTTTGATGGGTATAGGGGGGCATTTAAAAAAACAATTGTCACGTAAATGTTTAATCATGCACTGTATTTTTGTTTTTACAATCATGTAATTGATGCACAATAGCTTACACAGCACAAGCCTGACTGTGTGAGCTGTATGTGAAGTTCACACATAATCTGTTTGCGGTATGTATGTAGTTTATGTTTGGTACAGAAGCAGCACGGACAGCTTTCACACAGGAGTCTGCTCCTGATCCACGGCTGTTTACCACAAACACAAGATTTATCCATTATTTAGATTTTAAATCCAACAATTTCAACAGTGTGATTCTTTTTTTACACAGTACAGTAATATAATCTTTCATCAACTGTTCAATGTGTTTTACTTTTACATTTACTTGATATATTAAGCTGCTAAAGCAAAACGTCACCAGCTTGAGATCAGTTTTATGAGATCGGCCTTTTTAGAGACCACCAATCAATCATCCCAAAGCGATTATCTGCCGATTGTGATCAGTAGCCGATCAATCGGAGAACCCCTAATAAAAACTGTGTATTACAATATCAGATACAAATAAAAAAATACACAGAGCACAAAATGTATTTCTTGTTGAAAACACATGAGAAGATAAATACCATACTACAATAAAATTTCATACAAATTATATATAACTCAGTTATACCTGAGTCCAGGCCGTTTATCTCCACTGTTGAACTTTATTGGCTGAAGCATAGATGCATCACTCTTCATAGACACATGGCTGAGCTCAGGTTCTGATCTCTTCTGATGAACTGAACTAAAACAGAACAGATTTGAAACTTTATGATGAGAATGATCTCAACTGAACAAAACCAGAGAGTTAATGTTTTAGTCGAAGTACCTTTGTCCTGTAGACAAATTTTCATCTCCAGATGTTTGTGTTTTATCCATGATTGATCTGAACAGTTTGAACTCCTCCAATGACTCTAGATGGAAGTGACAACAAACAGGTAATTAAGTAATTGCGAACCTTAATAAGTAATTAAGCAACCTTATATTGTTATAAATCAAACTAACATTAAAAAAATCTGTATTATAAACAAGATTATGTCTGTTTAAAATGGTAAAACATTTACTCATTTACATTTACTTTTATTTGTGATGAGAGCCGTAGGCCACTGAACTCGACTCAAGCCGAATATATACGGTGAAATGACTGCTGCAGTCGCTACAATGTTGGTTTCTAGTAAGTGTTCTGGTTGCTATCCATTGCTAAGAACTTCATTTGGACAACTTTAAAGGTAATTTTCTCAGTATTTTGATTTTCTTGCACCCTCAGATTCCAGATCTTAAAATAGTTTTATCTCGGCCAAATATTGTCCGATCCTAATAAACCATGCATCAATGGAAAGCGTATTTATTCAGTGTTCAGATTATGTATACATCTTAATTTTAAAATATTTACACTTAAGACTGGTTTTGTGGTCCTGGTTCATAATATATAAGAAGTAAATAACAGCATAAACATAATTGCTGTCCCATCCACCTTATTTTTCAACTAGGAAGTAAGGCGTTTTCTGTGAATGTGTGAGATTTCTGGTTCATTAACCGCTGTAGGGAAATAAAGAGAAAAATAACAATGTGCAGTAAACGGTAAAACTGTTTGCACTACAAACCAGTGTGTCCATAATTAAGATAATACATTCAAGTAATATGCTTAAACACACCTATTTACAATATCAAGCAGCAGAACAAACTATTTTGTACAGCTAAAAATGGAAAACACTGGAAGCCAGACTCAATAAATTTACAAACTGTCCAACTCTTACCGGGAAATTACGGTGGATAGGAACACCCCAGCATGACTAGAGTCTGAAGCATGTGTGCTACACACCAAATCTGACTGGCTACAGCGATCAGATGAAGTCATTCGCATGCCAGCATGTTCTACACCAAAATAATACATAATCAGCTTCGCAGGCATGTCAGAAGAAAAATGGTCTGAATGGGTTTTACAAATCAATTTGAATGACATGTTCAATTCCCTGCATTCACTGAATCTTCTGAAGTAGTTTCATAATGGAAAATGTAAAAACACCAAGAGCACAGAGAGAGTTGGAAGACGTGGCCAAGAACCAACAGTCAGTTGAAACCAATTCTGCAAATGCATCCTGGTGTTTGCCATCAATGTAGATCTTTTTTAGTTGAACACCTGCATGTGCTTTCTGTGAATGATTACAGATCTGGTATGTGTTATAATGGAGAAACAATAAATATCTGGCTCCTCCCCTGAGCTCTTAGACCTAATGCTGTGTGGTAAGGAGGAACCACAGACCCCACCTACTGATTCCCCACATCAGGGAGAATTCCTTACCCCTGAATGCTATGAACAAACTCAGATTTTTTTTTTTTTTTTTAAGAATCTTGCTATAGTTTTTTGTTGGTTTGTTTTTAAAGAAAAAACACTGTATCTCAAATATGTTCAAGGTATCAGGACAAAACTACTGCTCTATAGTGACAGTAACTCCATAGTGTTTGACACTGCAATTATTGCTAATTTACTATAATTATATTAACTGGCTTTTTTACCAGACATTTTTACAATAAATGTAAAAAAGTTTCTGAATCAAGATTCCACAAAGAACATTAAGGTGAGATATGCTCCCTAAATTAAGGCACTGCATGAATAATATCTAAGACTGAAACACTATCACAATAAAAAACACTATAGGGTAGATTATAAAAACAGTATGCTACTTAAATTTACACTGATCTTTATATCAATTATATAAAAGTTTAAAAAATATTTGCAGAACATTAGGGTGAAAATAGGGCTGGGCGATATCGCCAAATATTTATATATATATTTTATATCAGTCAATATTGGTAATTATTATTATCATTTCAAATTTAAAATCTTTATTTCTTTAAAATTTCAAAGCAGATTTATGCTCCCAAGTGTAAGATGTAGACACTAGACTGTTAATTGTGCTTTTAAAGTCCTCTTACGGCCATACGGAAAAATACATTTGTTTGTTTCTGCATGTTCTAATAAGTAATAAGGTTTCATGTTTCAACATGTTGCCTGCCTTTGATGATGCGTATCTTCAGTGCACGCTTCAATAATAATAATATTACATTTTCTTGTCTCTTAGAAAATGCACATTTGATAGTACCTTGTTGGGATGCAGATGTAAATTTATGTTCATTATCCAAAACAGTGTCATCTGTAAAAATTGTAACAAACTAATTGTTATATGGTACAATTTAGATTTTTGTTAAAATGAACCAACCGTTGGTCTTCCATAGCAGCATACTTTCAGATCTGATTTCTACAGTTAAAATGACACATATAGCACCTCAATACCAAAACAGTAGTCTAAATACACGTAGTACACTGTAAACATTATTTTCCCCTACTAGATATGGTAAAATTGTAAATATAATTTACATTGAATAACCGTAAATTGACATCCCAGAATTCCCTGCGTTACATTTCATATTGTATGTTGTTGTTTTTTTTTTATAATTTGTTTCTTCTTACACATTTCTTATCGGTTGTGTACATCAGGGTTATATATTTGTCATTTTAAATATATATACATATAATTTTATCTATATATATTAATGTTGGGGGGGGGCAAGAAAGAAAACTGTACATATAGGGAGTAAACTTTCTTTACATACATTTAAACAAATTTTGATTAAAAGATAAAAACAGGTCTATTAGATGTTTTATGATTCCATTTAATGATTTACAAATGCTGTTATTTGCTCCATTTTATAGATATCCAATGTGATTTCAATCCATGCATTTAGGGTAGGACTCTCCCGTGATAACCATTTTTTTTGGTGAAACTCTTTTTAACAGATACCAACAATATATACATAAAATATTTATTTCTTTTTAACCATTCCTGGGGCATGTATCCAAAGAATAATACTTTACTGTTACACGGTATCACACATTTAAAGATATCTCGTAAGGAAGTATGTATTCCTCTAGAGCATTCCCAGAAAACACTGCGTTTTGGTTTTACTATCATGGTGTGACTTCTGAGAAGGCGTTATAAAATATCTTATCATATTACCATTTCTGTGCCTTAGAACATTCCATTGATACTTCCAAATAATTATCCATTCCTCCTCTGTTATACAGTAACTATCCCTCCTTACTTCTCCCGTGTTGTTTTAATACAGGACAGGGTTGTATGTAACATCTAATGTTGTTCAATTAATGTTCATTGTTTCAACGAGCATTGTTTCAGTTTCACATGTGTTACCATGATGGTGTTTAGTGTTTGTGTTGACACTGTACACCTTCTATATTTGTTTATATTTAAAAGCTGTTTGTGATGACCTTTGGTTCATCATGTGACTTCCTCATCACCACCTGTTTTTGGTGGTTTTCAGTGTACTACAAAAGTACAACATTTTTTACAGATTTCAGTACTTCAAAAGGTTGGTTTAATAACATTATATCATTTAATGAAGTTACATGTTTTAAATGTAAATTTAAGTTAAAGCTATGAAACCTTAAATGTTGCTACCATATTTTTTTTATGGTAAAATTCTGGCAACCACAGTTACCAGTTTTTTTTTTTTCGTCATACATTTTAGGAGTTAGTGCTACCACACTGAACTTATGGTAAACAATGGTGATTTGTAATCAACATAAACATGTGAACATTTTATTGTACTGTATTTTAATCAAACTGTTATCGTTTTACCGAGGAAAATTATAGAGTGATTATATTACCATCTCTAGTTCCAGTAAATGCTTCATAACTAATATGGTTACTTATTAATATTGTAATGATGAAGTCACTTTAGTCAGATAGGCTGCATAACTGTACAAAAATTCTGTCAAAAGGCCAAATTCTAAAGGAACATACTATTTTCCATTAAAACTGTAATATACTGTTATGTTACTGTTAATATACTAGTGATGAACCAGCTGTATCACTGAAAGAAAGAACAAGTAGATCAGAAATAAAGAGGTGAGCAGAAACACAGCCGTAACTGAGTTCCAGCCACAAAGCCTTAAATAAAAATCAACTGAAAAGAACACAGGCTCCCTTCAGAGCTCTGCTCAAAAACCATTCCTCTGTCAAAACACTTGAAACCATAGACAGAACAGATTCTGGAAAGCGCTGCGAAAAACGGCATTGATAGAGGGTCAAGCACAACTTTTTCAGGTTACCTCATGTCTACCGCTGAGACAACAGTACAGTACGAAACACATGACAATAATAATGAACATAATCTATTTCTGAACATATAAACTATAAAAGATAAAAAGTTCTGCATAATCTCATGGAACAAAAACACTACCTACCCTCACTTTAAATCTGACCGATATTCTATTTCTCCGTCTTTTTCTTTAAGATTCAGACGATCATCTCCTATTACTCCTGATCACTGTTAATTTATGTCGTAGATTACAGTGCTTTTCCTTCCGTAACAGTTTTAATTTCTACATCATGTATAAAATATAGATTTTTAAA
Organism: Carassius carassius; assembly: GCF_963082965.1. Classification (NCBI taxonomy): domain Eukaryota; kingdom Metazoa; phylum Chordata; class Actinopteri; order Cypriniformes; family Cyprinidae; genus Carassius; species Carassius carassius. The sequence continues at coordinate 25,635,059 of NC_081780.1, forward strand.
TACAGTGTGGCATTAAATGTTTTTTTGTCGTTTTCAACTATGTAATCCGAAGATATTTTACTTGCTAACACTCAACACTGACTGAATTTTTATTTTTGAATTCTTTGTGAAGTAAAACAGCGTGCTCAGTTTTTGAATACACTCATGATTACGCCAAATACTTTATTTAGTGCGCTGTATCCTGTATTTATGTTTCATATAACAAAGTTACATAAATGTTTTTAATTTTTTAAGATTACCTGTAAAGTTTCCTGCATGTCAAGGTTCCTCTTCATGAAAGCAGCAGGAGATCTGTTTGTGTTTGTTGGGTGGAGTCACTATTTCAATGGTCAAAGTACAAACTAACTCAAGCTATTGTAAATAGAGACTGAAAAATTCAGTATTAACACAAGACAATATGAATTAAAACATTTATAGAATTATAGTGCTCAATGTAGTACACTGGCTTGTATACTGAGGTTTAGATATTTCTTATAGTAAATAAATTATTCTATTATTCTTAAAATGTATTCTCCATATCAATTATTTTATTAATTCTGCAATTAGACTTTTTTTACCTTTAGGTTTTTCTGCTTCAGTGTGAAAATTTCATGCCAGCACTAGACTTACTGACTGAAAGTTTTAGATCACTAAGCTATATAAAAGTAATGAGTGTTAAAGATTGTACAAAAGGTATCCTTATCACGTATGTGTGCTCTTTGACCCTGTTTGCCATTATATCCTTCTGAGAACCAGAAAAAAAGCTTTGTACATTACTTCATGTCATTACTGTCAGAGTTATAGACCTGTGTTTCCCTGTTTTACCTCCCCTTGCATTAAAAACCCTGTGTTCCCCTGAGTCTGCTGTTATATATCAGCCTTGAGTTCCAGTGTTTATCACTTTGCTTGTTTGATTAAAATCTATGTTTAAGTATTCTCCTGCATCTTCTTGTTCCTCCAAGAGAGATCGTGATAGAACAGCAGACCGAAAAGGAAAATAGTGCCTTTTATCCCCAGTGTTTGTTTTCCGAAAAAAAAAAAAAAAAAAAAGGTTTCCCTGTTTGTTTCTCCCCACGATTCATTGCTGTAGCACGTAAAGATCAGGACTTTGAACCACTGGGCAACAGTCCTGTTCTTCTTCTCTGTCTGTGGTTCTGCTAATTCCTTGATACGTCTGTGTGTGGTGACTCTTGATGCCTTGACCCCAGCCTCAGTCCATTCCTTGTGAAGTTCACTCAAATTCTTCAATAATTTTTTTTGTTTGACAATCCTCATAAGGCTGCGGTTCTCTTGGTTGGTTGTGCATCTTTTTCTTCCCCATTTTTTCCTTCCACCCAACTTTCTTTTAACATGCTTGGATACAGCACTCTGTGAACAGCCAGCTTCTTTGGCAATAAAAGTCTGTGTGCATTAAATGTATTTAATACACAAGTTTCACAATTTGAGTTGAATTACTGAAATAAACTTTTCCACAATATTTAATTTATTTTATCTAATTTATTGAGAAGCTCCTGTACCTCGAGTATGCAAGGTTAGGGGTTAATCAACCAAAAGTTTAGGGTTTGGCTACACCCCAAAACTACTTTTTTTTTTCTCTCATTGTGATTAATGATAAGGGAATTTGGCCTTGGTATAATCTCATAGTTTTTCTCCTGTGAAAGAGAAAAGTTATTGCTGGATAATTTCATGTTCCTAGTCACCCTGGTGTGCTAAAATAAGGCGGAGGGAGGAATAAGGCAGTTTATTATAGAAACTGACAACAAAACAATAGTTAGTTTGAATTACCATGAATTGAAATGTTCAGAATTATCATGCTTTCCAGATGACCACTAGGGGTCATTGTGTCTGTTTCATGTGTCCATGAACTTTATTATGAAGCCTTGTCCTTTTTTTTAAACATTGTCTTCCTCTTCTTATTGTCATGTGATTCATTAGTTTTAGTATAAATAGCCAAGTATTTGGTTTTTGTCATAGTTTGAGGTTGTACCTTTATGAACGTGTTTTCTGGTGAGTTATTCTGTAGCTTTTCTCAACATTATTTTCCTTTTTCCTAAAATAATTGATTATTCAAAGCTTTTCAGCACCATGTATGTTACAATCTAGCAGTCATTCATGTGGTTTTCATTGCTTTTAAATCTGGTCTTTTGACAACATTTGATGGATTCTATTTTATAGATATTTAAATTATTTTTCAAAACTGTTAATATCAACTCTGCAATGGATATTAATATCCAAAGTATAGCGAAGATACTATTTATTAGCATGGCAACAAGATCAGCAATTTAAGACAATAACTTGTAAGCACAAAACACAAGATACTTCTCTTTTCAATATCAATAAGAATTTATTGGATAAATCTAAGACAAACTAATCTAATTCAATGTCCAGTTGTCCTCCACAAAGGACATGTATGAAATCAATGCCCATGACATTTTGATTCGAAGTTTGATTCAAAGTTTTCCTGAGACATTTATTTATGATAAACAATTTGGCCAATTGAAATAATAAAAAAATATAATCATATTTCCATAATATGTATTTAATTTGTTTAAGCGAAAGCAGAGGTCAAACCTAATATGCATATCTATATATCTGTTATGACAACTCGTATTACCAAGCATGGTAATATACAACATACAAAATGTTGCTATGAAATTAGAAGCACAGTATTCCCTAGAATATCATTATATGCTTTAACATTAAGATTTGTACTCATGGAAACTTAAAAAGTAGTCAAGCCTGTTCATTAGAAGGGCTGGCCCTTAATTTTGTCTATATAGTGTGGCACTGTACTATTAAAAAAAATGAAAAAATACTTAAACCATACTTTATAAATATATTTACATTAATAAATATATGATTTATATAATGATCATTAAAGTTCATAGTTAATTAACTAGTGTTAACAGTAGCAACTAAAATAGTTAAAATGTATTTAGTAAGTGTTGAAATTAACACACTCTATAGGTGGAAACTTGGTTTCATTTAGTGACGTGACATTTAGCCAAGTATGGTGACCCATACTCAGAATTCGTGCTCTGCATTTAACCCATCCAAAGTGAACACACACACACTGTGAACACACACCCGGAGCAGTGGGCAGCCATTTATGTTGCGGCGCCCGGGGAGCAGTTGGGGGTTCGATGCCTTGCTCAAGGGCACCTCAGTCGTGGTATTGTCAGCCCAAGATTTGAACCCACAACCCTAGGGTTAGGAGTCAAACTCTCTAACCACTAGGCCACGACTCCCCACAAAACTTTCTCTGACATACTGAAGCCTGATTGAATCACATTCGTGGATCTGCACAAAACTAATGGCATTTCAGCATGTCAGAATAGGCAAAGCCATCTGCTGATATAATTTAGTGCTAAATGCCATTCCAAATCATTTTACCATAGGGAATTGGAGTAAATCAATAACAGTTTTTTTATGTATCGGTTCAATACAATAAGACATTTTCTTTAGTGTACCTTTAACAGCAAAAAGCAGAAGTACAGCATTGTGATTGTGAATTAAGCGACATCGGGGCAGATCTATTCAATACTTCTAATGACACTTTAATGCCTTTTTTTTACAGGTTAAACTGTCATGGCTACTGGGAAGACTTTCCTAACTATCTTTTATCTACTTCTATACAGCTGTTTCTGCACAGCTGAAATTCAAATCTCACAAGTCAGTCAAGTGGAGAAGGGCATAACATTGTCTAAAGATTTTCTCAAAGGAATTAATGATGTGGCTGAATTTGTTTCAAAAAAAGTGGAAGATACAGCTCGTACCTCACTCCTCAAAGTCCTCAAAGTCTTTGATTCTCTTGGCAAAGTTGCAGCAAGTTTTGGCTTCATCGGGTCATTAATTAGCTTCATCTTTGCATTCATTCCTCAATCAAATCCAATGTTTGAGTTCATGAAGGAACAATTTGCTGAGGTCAATCGCAAACTTGACTCTATGTCTCTTCAAATTTCCACTCTGCAGACAGAAATGGAATGGACAAACTATGCAAGCACCTACGGCAAAGATGAGAATGTGATCAAGAACTCCTGGGCCAAGCTAACAGAATTCATAGAGACCGCGCCTTTTGCCTCCACACAAGAGCAGAAGACCAGGCTGGCTGAGAGGTTCACCACTTTCTATGAAAACACTGGCACAGAGAACAGTGTTGCTAATTTATACAGATACATCACTGAGAACAATCCTGTCAGCTTGAATAAGAACCTCCTACAGCTCATCATTGAGAAATCAAATGGTGATTTTAATGTTCTGCTGCAATACTCCACCTACTTCACCACTCTAATGGTTTCAGGACTAAAATTAAATGTGTTTTATTACAAACTAAAGGGCTATGATAGTGAAGTTAAGGCAAAAGAAGCAGTCACGCAACTCTCTAATGCTTTATCAGCCATACAGGATGCTTTGATTAAGTGTGCTGAAGACTTTGAGAAATGGGCTCGCAAGGATGCTGTAAAACTTAGCAGCCAACCATTCTCAGATAGTGAAAAGCTAGCTTCAGATATTAAGCATCTTTTGCAGAGTAAGTTTCACTGGTTCAAATGGGTAGTAATTGCCCACTCAAACGATGCTAAAAATGAGTTTACCTTTGGACGGTCAATTAACATGAATGTTCAAGAAAAGACATCAGTTCACATAATTCACCAAGAAAAGGGCCGAGCTGTTGATCAAAACATTAGAGACAATCTTAAATCCAGTATGCAAAAAGAATTAGTAAATCTGATCATCACTAATCAGTGTGCAACAATGAAGGATGAGCTGCTCAACAAGTTTGGTGCTAAAGTTACCAGCCACATACAATTTCTTCATGCTCTTACAAAACCATCAGATTATGCACAGACAGATGTACCGGATATTAAGCTGAATTGTCAGTTTAATGGATACTCTATTTACTTTCCCAGAGACTTTAATATCTTCCTCAGAAAGAATATTGTGGTAAAGCCTTCCTGCTCAGATGTGAATTGTAACCGTGGAGAATGTAAATCCATCAAGGACACCTCACAAGTATTCTGCAAGTGCCAAAAGATGTTCTATGGTCCAGCTTGTGAGGAAAGCATTCAAAATATGATCGACTATGCAGCTCTTGAAGGTGAAATCAATGGAATGATCTATAAACCAGTCCCTGATCTGACAACAATTTATTTTAGTATCTGGCAGCTGAAAGAGTACACACAAGAAATAGTTGGGTCTGTCCGACATGAAATCCAGTGGACACAAATCCTTGTGAAATACAACGAAATGATTCAGAAGTTTCGCTACATCAATACATTACACTCACAACTTGAAAACAGTACAATAACCCAACGCTACTTTGTTTCTGAGGTTGGAGATCAGTTCACAGGGGGACGATCATTTCAATTTTATCTCACAGAATTTAACCATATGATGATGGGCACTGGATTTGGAGACAAATACAACATTCTGGATATGTTTCGCAAGTCACTGGTCCAGGACTCTCAAAGACGGTCTGGTCAGCCTGTTGAGTGCACGAAGTACTACAGTGACCAGATTGATTATTTTATACGTTACATGTTTGCTCTTGTAAAGGAATCTGTTTTAGCTTGGTCAAAATATTTACTAGTCACTGGCAAATCAGAGAACATTGATTTTGTTGAGAAGGTTTTTCTACGCTATATCTCACAGCAGTGGAGACTCTTCAATAAAAATGGATGTGGCCCTCTAAAGGCTGTGGATCTTCAGAACAACCACTGCGAGAAGCTATACCACAGCACAGCCAAGCAGCAGGTGAGAATTAAATGTGGTGGATTATTCAAGCCATTCCCAGATATTGTCGAGTGTTCTGGAGGGCAGTGGAGCGCCTTGCCTGTCTGCTACACTGAGCAGGTAAATGGGAAAGTTGCATGCAAATCTGAAGGTGGTGTCACAGTCTGCAAGGCCTCATGTTTGCCTGGCTGGGGCTCCGCCACACACCCTCTGCCTGAAGAGTATAAATGCTTACAACCGCCCTGTCCATCCTTTATACCACACAAATGTAACAACTGCACAAAAAACAACGTTTGTAAGGACGATGAGGTTTGCACTGGGACCTTTGGCACATGCCATGAAACATGCCTAGTGAAACCCTGTGGAGTGAACGCCAAGTGCTCCTCCTCCAATCATGACAGGAGCTGCAGCTGTGTGAACCCGTGGAAGGGAGACCCAAATAAGGGCTGCAGAAGTCAGGACCTCCAGTGGGTTCAGACCGGAGGAGTGCCCAACAGTATGCAAACTCTTTTACGTTACATATACTTTTATTAGATTATACTGATTCTTAATTTTCATGTGCTTATGTCCATGTTTTCCATTAATGTACAGTATCATATATCATTACGTAGTCGAGGGAATATTATTCCCTTTTACAGTTTCATCCATACCTGCTCTTGTGTAAAGGAATTCTAAATTACAATGGAATGGACCAATGAGCACAGAAAAGTGAAGGGCATGTCATTTAGGGAATGAAGGCTGTTGTGTATCTTCATGCTAAGACAACAGCATTGTATCTTCAAGCAAGAAAAATTTCCTATCAAATTATTGGGCTTGATTAACACTTATAAGTCTTAACGCTATAAATTTTTGTGGTTTACAGATGCTGTTCGTTCTAATGCCCAACTTGCGGTGTGCAAAGCCATTGGACCTGACGGCGGGTGGCACAGTGGATTTGTAAAGGGTCAGCGCTGCAACTATGAATATGATTGGAAAGCACTTCAGGCCAACAGCTACGAGGTACCTTGGTACAATACATTATTGTTATATAAAAAAAAATACAGATAACAAATACACATGGGACAATTAACAGACTGCATTGAAGAAGAAGACGTCTCTCCTATTTGTTCAGAAATGACAGTATAAATATTGTGCAGGTTCTGGTTGATCCGTGTGGAGGACGTGGTTGGAAATGGATGAAGGGGGAACAATGGAACATGGTCTCATATGACAAATCAAAGAGGTTTCCTGGAGTCAAATACTATGTGTGCAGGTTAGTATAAATAAAAAAAGAAATAAATAAACGTTCATAATACTTTTCTTGCAAAAAATAAAAATACATTTTTATGAAAATATGTTGTTTGCAGACTTTAACTGAAAAATAATTAAATCCATCTTAGAAATCAGATTGAAGTCATATCTCATTGTGAACGTATGTGATGATGTTCTAATATGATCTTTCTCACCCAAAAGTGCAACTGGTGATGGCCTTGTAGGGAAGCTTTTCAACACACGAAAAGGCTTTCTGTGCCATATTGCCAGGTACAGAAATACCAGGGATGGAAGTTTCTATGCTCTGGTTCCACAACCATGTATCTGAAGACACTTCACCATGATTCACTGGTCACTGCTTAAGTTTCTCTAGTTTATTTTGCAAGCTTTGCATTTGTAGAGGTGCTGTATTCATCTTTTGAAAGCTCAATGCTAATGTCCTTTCCTGCCATCATGAAGTAATATTTATCAGTGGGCACATTCCAATGATAAATAAATGTGGCAAAACTTTACAGTAAAGTGTAAATTGTTAACATCACTTAATGTGTTAACTAAAATGAACAAACAATGAACAGAACATTTACTAAGGTTTTTATTAATCTCTGAAAAGTTAGTTAATAAAAATACTGTTATTCATTTTTAAAATGCTTTAAATGCTCTAGAGGTATTGTTCATTCTTAGTTCATGTCAACTAAAGTAATTAACTGATGTTAATAAATGAAACCTTTGTGCAAAATGTTACCATAAATGCTTCAATGAATGTTATTAAATTCACATTTATTTCTTGCTTCAGTGTTATGGCCGAAAATAATGGTTGTGGCTTAAATATTTTGTTGATGACACTGCACACTGTACTGTATTTTATGGACTGTAATATTGCAATAATTGATGATTCAATATTATCCATAACATTTATATTATTTTTAAAATGTTTTACTCTAGGTGCAACAGACTATACATCTATCCTTCACAGCCTTGTTTTTGTTTACATTAAAAAATAAAATATGGCATCAACCTGACTACAGTCTTTTTATATTACAGCAGATTCTATTATGAAAAAAACTATTTAGATATCTGAAAGTGTAATTTTGACTGGTGTATGGCTTTTTCTCAGACCCACCAAACTCTGCAGAGCAAACTCATACAACTGATTAGAGACTTCCCCCACTGAGTCATCAAAAGGTTGTAAAACTGATCTTGATGGTCAGTAATGCCTTGTTGTCTGGATCACACTCTTCCAGTGCTGGTTTAATCTCCCAAGGGATCGCAACACTGATAAAGGAGTAAGGACTGGACCACCCATTTGCCCAACGATGGAATTCAATGGTGTGGTATTTGGCAATATTTGCCATATTTTAAAGACCATTTAATAATTCTATCAATAAGGCTACAATATTCATTAGTAGTGTGTTATATATATGACGTTTGGTTCTGATGTGATAGTTGTGTCAGTTGGTATATAGTTTAGTATATATACAGTATATATATATATATATATATATATATATATATATATATATATATATATATATATATATATATATATATTAGGGGTGTAACGGTACGTGTATTCGTACCGGACCGTTTCGGTACAGGGCTTTCGGTACGGTGCACCTGTGTACCGATTGACCGAATGCAATATTTTGTTTGCTGAACATATACATTTTCGTGTTTCCAAACGAACATATTAAGTGGCGGAAGTCTTCGCGTTCAGCGCAAATCCCGCCCTGCAGCTGATTCTAAGGCCGGTGACACACTGGCTGTGTGGCGTGAGCGTGGCGTTTCTGCTGCGTGTCAGTTGCGTGACACCTGCTTCGCGTTTTCTGTGTCTTTACACACCAGAATCGTGCCTGACGCGGCGCTGGCGCGCTGCTGTAGGTGACATAGAGGGAGACCGCCAACAGACCAGGATCTTGTCTTCACGACAACAATATCTATTCTTGATGTTGAGCATAAATATAAAGCCTACTGATAAAGGACACCGTCAACAGTACTGACAGCAAAATAGACTATGTTTGACAGGTGCAATATGCCAGTGTGTTACCGGCCTAAGGTTTTCAAAAGGCATCACGAGAGTGAACATCACTACAACTAGGAAAAAACGATTGTAATTCAAACGCAGCTCCCGTTGGCATTTAAACAGACCTTTGCTCTTAATTCCAATCGGTCCAACGCAATAACGAAATCTGAGCAGGTCTAAAAACTGAAACTGTTCATGCTGCACTTTACACTTTGGAAAAGTTATATATATATTTTAAATATGAGCAGACCTACAAGCTGGGATTGGTAATGCTGCACTGTAATCATAGTTACTTGTTTATATTTTTCATTATATTTTATTATATGATATTGGTTTGAGACTGAGAGTATTTTATTTAGTGGAGAACTTTGCAGCAGTATTTTATTTCTTGTTCTTTTTTTTATTTTATATATATTTTATTAAAAAGTATTTAAAAAAAATACAAATTGTAAACAAATTGTTAAAAAAAAGTTTATAGTAATAAACAACCTGCAGTTTAATGTTTGCATTTCTTTCCCTTACTGTACCGAAAATGAACCCAATCGTGACTTTAAAACCGAGGTACGTACCGAACCGGGATTTTTGCGTACCGTTACACCCCTAATATATATATATATATATATATATATTAGTGGTGGGCCGTTATCGGCGTTAACGTGAGACTCTTATCGAGCGATAAAAAAAAATATCGCCGTTAATCTATTCTCAAAGTTGGGTTGGGAGCTGGGTCTATACTAAGCAAGCTATGATAACTTTCACCTTGATATTTTACATAACCGACTGGCTGAGGCCAGCCTTAAAAGATGCTCAGGACAGTTGACGGGCCACTGCTGCGTATCGTCACGAAAGCTTATCTTTTTCATGTGTTTTAAGCCTTACCGCTTGTCGATTTAAACATTAAAGCATCCAAACACAAGACACGGAAAAGCTGAACAGAGTAGCTGGTTACTCGCGCGCTGTGTTCGGTGCGCACGAGAGAGAGAGCCGCGTATCACGGACAGCGACACTGAACCGAGCTCTCTTCTGCGAAGTTCTCCTCGAAGTCCCTCCTGCACCTGAACGAACAAATACAAATCGCAGTTTGAACAAACAAAAATATGTGAAAGAGCCCAATTCAGTACTCACGGTGTTCTGGGCTCACGCAGAGAAAGGCGTCTCAAAACACTTGAACATCGAATTTGCTTCTTTTTGCTCTTGTGCCGACAAATACATACAAAATATGTCAAAATATCCGCCTTGGAAAGTTTGCTCGAAAAAACTGTCAGTTATTTCTTAAATGAAAGTAAACAGTTGAGGAAAAAAATGGGATGTGTATTATATTGGATGCGTTCATCGTCTCTTAAAGTGACCGTACCTAATTTGGCTACTACCCAGCCGGCACATGACCGACCTTCAACGTTGAAATATGGTTGAAATAAGGTCACTTGTGGTTTCAACGTTGAAACAACGTTGATTCAACGTTTAAAGCCGAATGGTTGAAAAACTTCCAGCACATGACCAACTTTCAACATTGAAATATGGTTGAAATAAGATCAGTTGTTTTAATGAAACAACATTAAAAATGTTTAATGCTAAATGGTTGAAAAAGGTTAACAAGCTTTTAAATTATTTATATTAAATTATTTAAGATTATTATTATTTTAATAGCATTTGTAAACATTTTAGTCATGATACCTATTCTAAAATCTAAAGTTATATGTTAAATATTATCATCATTAACAACAATAAAACTATATACATTTCGCTGCTTTATCACAGTGATACAACTACCATTGGTAGTTTTATTTTATTACTTCGATCATGATTGGTTAATCTGGCTGTCATTTAGGAAACTGGACAATTAATCGGTTCGCGCCTTTCTACATTTAAAAATATGACCGTTATTGTCGTCTTTCTGTGATTGAGGCGACTGACTGTGAGCTGCTCAGCTGCTGCTCGTTATAACTGACTGCTCGGTCGGTCCCAAATTATTTAATATTTGCATGTAAATCTTTTTTATTTTGAGCGAATTTGAGTCGTGACATGTCAATGGAGAACAAAAACGGTGAACACAAGAAGGGTCAGATGTGTTCTGCGAGGTCCTGCAAACATACTGGCAAAATGAGGTAAGAAAATCGCTATCTTTATTATCTTTTGAAAATAGTAAAGTATAACCAGTTTGCAAATGGGTAGCTTAAAGGACATGTAACTGCAGATAAATAAGTAACCGTGTGTGTATTTTTGCGTTGCTTTATCACAGATGATCAAGTTAACGTAGACTAACCATGTTCCGTACACTTTTCGCTGTTCACCGCATGCCAGTGACCACTCCTCCGGCGTTGAAAGACAGACAAGCATGCTTGTGTGCTCATTCTCGGGGGAATACCTATTATACAGTCTACACTTTGATTGATGTCTTTAGGACCAATAGTTTTTGAGAAAACTGGAGAAAAGTACCACCTCCGCCTGTGTACGGAAGATGATAGGCATTAACGATGTTCCGTACAGGCATACAATGGTGTTCCGTACAGAGGGCATCATTTGATTTCAACCGCGAAAATGGACATTTAACTGATCAAGAAAACATAATTTAAGTAAATAAGAAAGGTGAGTACCTTTTTATTTGATTAAAATGATAGTTAATTACTGCTTTAATAAGCTAGAGGACCATGCAAGTTAGACATGATTGTGTCCTGATATTAATCATGGCATGTGAGTTGCATTAACCACATGAAACTTTCTGAAGACAAAGAAGGATAAACAATTTGCATTGATTTAAAAAAAACGTTTTATTATCAAAGTAAAAAATGTAAGAACATAAATAAGCTGTGTGTGTGTGTGTGTGTGTGTGTGTGTGTGTGTGTGTTAACGTAAAGTTAAAACTATTTACATTTAACAAACTGATTAAAAAAATAACAGAACTAGACAAACCTTTTTTGTGTAACGTTACACTATTTACAGTGTGTGTCTGTGTTTGTGGGTGTCTGTGTGTTTAACTATTTACATCTAACCAACTGAATAACTGTGTGTATAACGTGTAATATTTATATGGACAGACAACATTTATGGCAAAGCCAGTCAGTGTCTGGCACTTCCTCCACCCCAGCGCACTCCAGGTGGAACCATAAATGGCACAGGTCACACTGGACCCATTCTTCTATGGTGTCATCTCCTGAGCCAGGTGGGACCACTTTTCTGCATATGGCGCAGTGTTCTCCTTCCTCCTCAGTCATAGGGGGTGCCTGCTTTTGTCTTTTGGCCTCCTGGGCTTGCCTTTTTTCCTCCTTCTTCTTTGCCATCTCTTCCTTCCGCTTTCTTTTCTTCTCTTCTTTTTCTTTCTCCTCTGCTTCTTTTTTACCAGCAGGTTGAAATATGCATCACTGGTGATCACACGGGCTGGAAGCGGAATGCGACGCATCACTTTCTCTGACCTCTCCAGGGCGGGGCTCATGAGGACGTTGGCCAGACTCTCGGGGATCACACCTGCTGCCACCAGGTAATTTTTAGGGGTTGCTCTTTCGCAGGTGGGGCAAGGTGTTTGAGTGGTGGATGATGTGGCTGAAGGAGTGGCGTGAGTGCTGGATGGAGTGGCTGAAGGAGTGGCGTGAGTGCTGGATGGTGTGGCTGAAGGAGTGGCGTGAGTGCTGGATGGAGTGGCTGAAGGAGTGGCGTGAGTGCTGGATGGAGTGGCTGAAGGAGTGGCGTGAGTGCTGGATGGAGTGGCTGAAGGAGTGGCGTGAGTGCTGGATGGAGTGGCTGAAGGAGTGGCGTGAGTGCTGGATGGAGTGGCTGAAGGAGTGGCGTGAGTGCTGGATGGTGTGGCTGAAGGAGTGGCGTGAGTGCTGGATGGAGTGGCTGAAGGAGTGGCGTGAGTGCTGGATGGAGTGGCTGAAGGAGTGGCGTGAGTGCTGGATGGAGTGGCTGAAGGAGTGGCGTGAGTGCTGGATGGAGTGGCTGAAGGAGTGGCGTGAGTGCTGGATGGAGTGGCTGAAGGAGTGCTGGATGGAGTGGCTGAAGGAGTGGCGTGAGTGCTGGATGGAGTGGCTGAAGGAGTGGCGTGAGTGCTGGATGGTGTGGCTGAAGGAGTGGCGTGAGTGCTGGATGGTGTGGCTGAAGGAGTGGCGTGAGTGCTGGATGGAGTGGCTGAAGGAGTGGCGTGAGTGCTGGATGGTGTGGCTGAAGGAGTGGCGTGAGTGCTGGATGGTGTGGCTGAAGGAGTGGCGTGAGTGCTGGATGGAGTGGCGTCAGTGCTGGATGAGGATGGGAGAATTCTCACCAGTATCCCAGTACACACTCTTGAGGAGAGAAGAGAACTGCTTCTTCCCCACGACTAGATCCCCTTGGACCAGACCCAGCCTGGCAGCCAAGGTGGAGAATGCAGTCTTCAGCGGGTTGAAGACCGCAATGTCCAGCGGCTGAAGGATGTGTGTGGTGTGAGCAGGAAGGCAAATAATTTCAACCTTATTTTCTCTACAGAACATGATTACGTTTTTTGATACGTGTGTCTCGTGTTGGTCCATGATTAATACCAGTGGTCTCTCCTTAGGGGCATGCTGGATAAAATGGTGGAGCCATTTCAGGAATAGCTCCGAATCCATATATCCCTTATCCTGGATTCCATAGAGGGCGTTTGGGGGCCCATCCAGCCTATATGCTGTGCTTGGAAGGCAGCCGGGGTAAATAATGAAAGGTGGAATACTGTCCCCGGCTGCATTCACACAGCAGTGCACTGTGATGTGCTCCCTGGTTGTTGTTTGTTGTTGGTAGACATGTTTCCTCCCAGTCTGTCACAGGACCTTCTCCCTAGACCGCGGCTTGTCCCCAAAGCCAGTCTCATCACAATTAAAGATGAGCTGTGGCTTTTCATCCAAGCCGTGGGTCACATAGAGGGCCTCGTATATTTAAAAAAAAAAAACTCAATAGCCTCTGGTGTAGCACCATGCACTCTAGCTCTGTCAAGGGAGTCTGCCGTCCGTGAGGTCAGTTCCGGATGGCGGGCCTTAAACCGGGACCACCAGACATCACTTGGTCCCTTCTCTAAATTGACAGTGGTGCTGTCTGCTCTGCCACTCTCCTTGATTATCCCAGTCACAAGCATTTTAACTAATGACTTTGTTAATGGGAAGCCATGATCCGCCATCCAGAAAATAAAAGAAATTAGGGCGTCTTTCTCTGTGGGTGTCAGGGCCGAATTAGGATGGGGGTTGTGGGAATATTTTTCTTTCTTGTAGAGTGGTGTGGGGAATGCCATACTTCTTAGCTGTGGCCCTCAAACTTGCTCCTGCTCTCACTTCCTCTACTGCCTGCACTAGGATATCCTTTGTCTACAGCATTTTTTTCCTGACATCTTTCCTGACATCTCTTGGTTTTTACGTTTCCTTTAAAATTATATGTTATAACATTTTTAAAATCACGTTCACTTAAATATATATATCATTAACGTTACAACTGTGTAAATAAAAACAATTTATAAACAATCATTTGATGTATGAAGTATTAAAGTATGTGTGAATATCCTATCATTGTGTTTAACTTTTAAGTGAATGTTAAATAACGTTACATTTTATGAAAAGTTGGCTATGAAATAACATCATAGTAGACTTAGTTAATGTTTAATTTGTTGAATAATGTTAAAATAATTAATGTAACAAGTTATGTTAACATTAACTTAATTGACCCTTTATGAATATAAACATCACTGCACGCAGGATGATGGGCAAACCGCGTCTGTCCTGACAGACGTGCTGCCTTTTTTTACCTCAGAGCGGCGCCAAACAGTCATCACCCGCAATTGTTTAAAAATTCCCATTTCAAAGCATTTAAGCAACAAAAAGGTAATGTATTTAACGAATTGTGATGACATAATATTCATTTAATAAAGACTGTAATACTGTGAAATGTTTAAATTAAATCGAAATGTATATTTTCGCTGCTCTAGTAGTCTCCCCACCCAAGCAGCTGTTTAAAGTGTTAGCTTGCCCACCGGCCATTTTCAAACGCAGGGGGCGCTCATAACAAACTTACTCAAATATCTCAGGAACAAACGGCTGTAGTGTCTCTGTCTTGATCGGAGATGAAAGAGGGATAAATGAAGACGACACAGACATAAAGATTGTTTCTGACCTGGAAGTATTTATTCAGCAATTGGCGGCAAAAGTTCATCTGTACGGAACATCGTTGTTGTACGGAACACGGTTAGTCTACGTTAGATGCTCACCTAATGTGTTGCTGGTAAGATAAGTTATATGTGTTCATATTTGTCTTTTAGAGATTTTTCCACATTTTCCTGATATGAATCCCATGCATTAGGTGTGTTATATGTTTTATATTCTTATAATAGTTTCAAAGTGTTTTCTGAAACACATAAGTGCAAATGTCGGTACAATTTTAATGAATTCCCTACTGGAGAATCCAGCTAATACCAGCTCAAGCTGGTAGCTGGTCCAAGCTGGTCATTAGCTGGTCCAAGCTGGTCATTAGCTGGTCCAAGCTGGTCATTAGCTGGTCCATGTTGGTCATTAGCTGGTCCATGCTGGTGGGGACCTGGATGAGCTGGTGGACCAGCTTGGACCAGCTGGTGGGGACCTAGATGAGCTGGTGGACCAGCTTGGACCAGCTGGTAGGGACCATATGAGCTGGTGGACCAGTTTGGCTAAGCTGGTGGGGACCTGAATGAGCTGGTGGGCCAGCTTGGACCAGCTGGTGGGGACCATATGAGCTGGTGGACCAGTTTGGCTAAGCTGGTGGGGACCTGGATGAGCTGGTGGACCAGCTTGGCTAACCTGGTGGGGACCTGGATGAGCTGGTGGAACCATTTCTGATAGCACACGTACATCTCTGTGATGTCTATTTGATGTGCGTGTTACATCTGGGAGTATTTTTTAGTTAGTGTTTGCTCTTCTGTAATACGTCTATGAAATGTGAGTATTTGCAGTGTGTTGTCAAACTGATGAAGAAGTTTTCTTAATTTTCTGGTGTTTTTCTAATTTGCATGTGTTTTCTTCAGTTGCAGCGCGTTGAGCTCTCGCCACCGTACATTTAATTTAAAATATGCTTTGAGTAATTTGTGAAATTGCTATATTAAAGACAATGAAACAGTTGAATGATGAAAAATTATCATACTTCATACACAAGTAAGATGAAAATAAATACAGATCAAATGCCTAGTGAATATGCAATTTTTAATACTAAGTTAAATATGTAAACAGATATTAAAAAAATTAAACATAAAATGAAACAAATGTAAAAAATAATTATAATTCATACTAGGTAAGAATACAAAGCAAAGCAATACAGCGTAAATATGCCATTTTAAATATTAAGTTAAATAGGTAAACAGATATTTAAAAAATATAATTCATACATAGTTAAGACAAAAAATACAGAGTATATATGCACCTTTAAATGCTAAATACCATAGGTAAAATGCAATAAAATACTGTAGTTGAAATAAAATGCTAACATACTATAATTATTTAAAATAATTGTTTTTGCACCTAGCTACTGTTTAGTAAAGTTTTACTGTTTAAAAAAATATCATAACACATGTGACACATTATCATATGTGTAAGCTAACTTTTTACAGTAATATTGTGGTGCTGTTATAGAGCATCTTATTTATATTTTCAATTAGATTAAATGTCCCTTTCAATAGTGTTTGGAAACATGCAGATGTATTTTTCGTTGGTGAAGTTAATGTGCAAGCATTTGTTCACTATTTCGGTTGGTGAAACTGCCCGTAACTGACCAAAATTAGAAGAGCATACTAAAATGTGAGGAAGAAAAACCCTT
This sequence comes from Carassius carassius, assembly GCF_963082965.1. Lineage (NCBI taxonomy): Eukaryota > Metazoa > Chordata > Actinopteri > Cypriniformes > Cyprinidae > Carassius > Carassius carassius. The sequence continues at coordinate 25,651,809 of NC_081780.1, forward strand.
GATCTTCCATTCTGCAAAAGGGGCACATCAACAGGACATATTTCTTTTAGCAGCACAATGCATCTCTCTGACTCTTCAATTTTCAAAGTTAAGATCTTGCTGACAATGCCAAATGTTCCATCCTTCAAGACCACTACATTGTCATTTGACCTGACTGGTTTTAGGTAATCTGTGGAGTGAATGACCTCAGTGTTCACTATTAGTCGGCAGTAAACGTTACACTCTATACCGATAGGCATGTTTTGAACAATTTGCCTCACAGCAACTTCCTCCTCAAAACTGAGTGTCAAAACTGCAGCAGAGCCAAGTAAACAGACATCACCAACTGAGTCAGAATGCTTAAGTCTGTTTGTTTCAGTCACATCTTTACAAAACTCGAGTACGCTCTCGCTGATTGTGTCTGTGCTAGCTAACATGGGAAGAGTTTTACTCATTATAAACTTGTTAACAATTTGAAGTGGTGCTCCCCTGGCATTTTTAACAAGTCTTACAAGCTTTCCATTGCCATTTTCAAAATTAAAGGCTGAATGCGCCCAAAGAGGGCCCCAATTTTTCACACTCGCTGACAAATGATGTAGTAAGTGGACATTAAATGTCATAGACTTTTCTCCATACAGCATCTGAAAGCGAAATGCAAACTCAAGGAGTAGTAGGTCTGCTGCATTTACATCATCTTTTGAAATGCTGTCACTCAGAAGCAGGTAAACAGCTTGCACTAATAGCGCAAAATGGCAAAGATATTTTGATGGGAGAATATCTTTCAAGCAAGGCAATGCATAAAAAAGAAGCCAAGCTCTCCACTCAGCAGCCTTCCAGTACTTTCTTTCACTGAGATCCCTGGGGAGTCTGCGAATATACTGAGGGGGTTTTATTTTAGACAAGCGTCCATTCATAACACGTTGATTGTCCGGAGAGCCAATGTAGATCTCGCTACCATATTCCTCCAGCCACAACTTTGACAATTGTTTAGCCACACCAAGTAAAACACAATGCATATAATCTGGCACAAATCCATGAACCACATCAAAATATGGTAAATTGACCAATGGTGATAGGCCCTTAACCCCTCTGATAGGATGTCCACCTCTAACAGCCTCCTCCATGTCATGGATCATTTCTGATGCATTTCTGTCAGCATGTTGCTCTTCGCTAACAGGGTACCTGACTGCTCCACAGATATATTTTCCTGGATGGTAACAGAACCCACAACCATAGTAGCCATTAAACTGAGTGAGGTTTTGCATCAAGGGTCTAGCAACAGAGTCCACACAACAGCATAACCCTACCAGTTTACTTTTTATCCATGAATTTTGTTCCACCACATTACCCCATATACAACCAATTTTTTTGCGTGCTCTACAAATTTGTCAAGAAATATATCCATCCTTGGTTCCCCTTTCCCATGCCACAAACCAGCAAGTATCATGTTTTTTCTACGTTCGGCAGGTGGAATTTCATTAATAGCCAGCTGTATTGGCCAGATTGATGGACCTGAGGCTTTGTACAAGGGACTTCCGTCTGAATTGAACACATATGAAAGGTTAGCCTTATTGTGCAGAATTCCACCTGGGCGCGAGAGCTCTTTGTACATATCGCCATCATAAATGTCCCTGAGTACGTTCTCTGATGATGCTCTTGTAAATCTCAAATTGAGTGAATTTCTGAAGTTGTCATTTTCAAGGAATGACTTAACCTGTAAATCAACTGGTAAAGTAACAAAGTAACTCTGGCTTTTCAGATCTTGGGTACTGTTTGTCTTGTTACAGTGTGAACACACATAGTGTTTCCTCTGATTATTGTTTTTATGACTTGCAAGATATGACTGACAGAATGTACCAAGGAAATGAAGTTCTGTTCTCTGACTGAAGTGTGTGAACACCTTACTAAGCATGTGCTTACTGGCTGGCAGTACTGTTTTAGAGAAAACAAAATTAATCAGTTTCAAAAGGTCAAGCAGTGCAGCAAATGATAAATTGTGCCTTAGTGTGAATGTTATGAGCAGCAGGAGGAGTTCAGCCTTTGTAATTGAGAGAAATCTGCATACTGGGACATTTAGATTTTCATCAAATTTTGGACCAGTATCATGTGCAAATGACTGTCTTTCTTCTCCATCATGTTCCTCAACATCACTGCCTTCATCACTTTCATCGGCTTCAGTGACTTCCACATCACTTGCCGTTTCACTGTCACCATCTACACAGTTTCCTTCCTCCAATTCCATTGCTTCTCCGTCGCTTGCTTCGTTTGTCTCACTTTCTTCCTCATTATGTACTTCAGTGCCATTTACACTATTTCTGTCGTCTAGTTCAGGGTGCTCATTGTTAGATGGTCCAGGTGTGTCATTGTTGGAGCTATAAGTGTTTGATCTAAATCTTGTTGTCCTTGGCAACAGATAAGTAGTATCTGGCTCCAGGTACTGCTTATACCTCTTCATTTTAGTCCCTCTGTTGTTGTCTGGTTCTTAAACTCTGTTAAACAATGTAACGTTAAGGTTGCAACGAGACATACATAGGCCTACCAAATTTGTGCTGAACAAATTGTTATTTTTATTTATTTGATATCCTACAATATTAAACAGAACAGCTAGTAGACTTTTCACTCACCACCATGAGTCTCTGTAAATAGTTAGAATCATAGCCTTGTGGACCTCTAGTATCTGTCAGAAATAGCTGCGCGCCATCTAACGGTCAACTAAATTTGTCAAAAAATATGAATTAATAAAAGTTAATTAAATACAATTAGAAAAATTTGGGAGGAATACACTGTAAACCCTAATGTTGTCTTGACTTAAAAAATCAAGTAATGTTGACTAAACATTACTTAAAATTTTGCTTTTTGGCCCTGCCACTTAAAAATATGAGTTAATTTAACTAATTTACCTTCAAAATGCATAAACTTAAGATTTCAAGTGTTGTGAGCTCAAAATCATGAGTAATCCTTTGGAAAAACTCAACGTCACTCTGTTCTTCCTTTAATGTGATTGGCCATGGGAGGAATTCTGCCTAGCAACAAGAGAACAAAAGCACTGATTGGTGGATTACAAAATTCGTCCTTTTGGTCTGTTTGGTTTGATGAACTACATTTCAAGAGGACGTTTATTTTAGTGTATTATGTTAGGTGAGTAAAGTTATGTAGATATAAAGTTGTTTTGCATGATTTCTACTAGTGAAATATGTTATCCTTGTGGTACATGATTTTGATATGGTATGATTATTGAAACGACAACTTATAGTATTTGATGAAGTGGCCCAATCGTTTTCCTTTGAGAAATAGAACATGGCAGCTAACGTTACTGCTTAACTCGTTAAACCTATACACTGGAAACCCTAATAAGTTGACTGAACTAAATTGATTGAGTAAACTCGTTGCCTCAATTTAATTGAGTAATGGAGTCTCCCAAAACGTACATATTTAAGTTTATTTAACTTGACGCTTTTGTAGAAAACCCTAATAAGTTGACTGAACTAAATTGATTGAGTAAACTCGTTGCCTCAATTTAATTGAGTAATGGAGTTTCCCAAAACGTACATATTTAAGTTTATTTAACTTGACGGTTTTGTAGATTGTACTTAAATCACTCAGTTCACCAAACTTGGTGCTTATTTAATGTACTTAAACGATTATGTTCACTTAACTTGGTATTAATTTCAAGTGTACTTATATATTTAAGTTAACTCAACATGTAAATTTAACAGAAAATTATGTTCTTATTTTTGACCGCACACTTTTTGCACACTGAAGTAAAACAAATAACAGCATATTTAAACTTTGACCTTTTGACAAAATGTCACAATATTTATGAAAATACAGTAAACCCTATACTGCACTGTAAAAAAAAAAGTTGTCAACTTAAAAAAACAAGGCAACTTATCGCTAGCGCTTTTTTGAGTAAACTTAACAAAAAATTACTATGTTTGCGTATTTTAACATCAACCTAATCCATTGGGCAAAGTTACGTCCAGTGGACATCTTTTTATGTCTTTGCAGACGTTGAAAAGATGTCCACTGAGGAGGCCGAATGTTTTATGATGTCTTTTTTAAAATGTTTTTTATGTCTTCTGTACGTCCGATATAGACGTTCACAGATCCTCCTTACAAGGTTTTCTGTGACTTTATTTCTGTCAGACATCTAGAGAAGCTCTTATTGAGAATTAACAGAGGTTTAAATGTTGATACTTTATACATTTGAAGTCACCATTGTGGTGGAAAGTGTTTGGTTTAGTTGGGATCTTGGTCCAGTTACTTCTTGTGTAAGCTTGTCTTTTGCTGCTGTAACAGTGTATATTAAAACACTGTTTTTGTGGCGAAGAAAGACGAACTTAAATGAGCTCAGGTGTGATCAGCTTTTTGTTGGTGTTAGCTTGTCTCTTGCTGCTGTAACTTGTGTGTTGTAAAACACTGTTATTGTGGCAATGAGAGTTGAGATCAGACATGCACATCTAGCATGTAATGTTGACAAGTTAAAATAAAATGTATTGCTGCAACTGTGGATTCACTTTTATGAATAGAAACCTAGTAGATAAAATAATGTACTTACTTTTTGAAAACAGATCACATCGTCACAAACAGACATCAAGATTTTGGATATGCATCACATCAATGGTGACAATCAGAACAAAAAAGGCTGTAAAATAAGGATGAGTTTGTGCTATGGAGCTCTTTTGTTTGTCACCGTTGTTGTGATGCATATGCTAAATCTAGAAGTCTGTGTGTGTGAGTACTTGATTCTTTTACTCAAAATATTTCAAATGCATTCATTTTGTCCATTTTCAAAATAAGTATTTTGCTCTTGGTGCCTGTTAAAAATATCAAACAAAACTTATTTTATGATCTCAAATACGTATTATGTGATGACTTTCTCATCAACAAAAAACATCTGATAACACCTGAGCTCATTTAAATTTGTCTTTTTTCACCACAAAAACAGCGTTTTAAAATACACCAACACAGCAGCAACTGGACCAAGATCCCAACTAAACCAAACACTTTCCACCACAATGGTGACTTCAAATGAATCAAGTATCAACATTTAAAACCTCTGAGTGATTTAGGTAGAGTCTACAAAAGCGTCAAATTAAATAAACTTAAATATGTACGTTTTGGGAGACTCCATTACTCAATTAAATTGAGGCAACGAGTTTACTCAATCAATTTAGTTCAGTCAACTTATTAGGGTTTTCAGTGTATAAGAGTAACAGATTGTTTTTGTCACTTACATTGGTGGAGCTTTAAAAAAAACCTGAATGTGTGTATCCCTGTGCAACTACTGCGCGTATCCATGGGAAACGGCGCGCGCATATGCACGTCACGTATTTAACGGTAACTTTTCGAATCGGCTTCTATCAGACACGGAGAAGGCTTCAGATATCTGCGTTTTTAATACAAAATGTTCGCATATGTACATTATTTAGACGATGGAGTTAAAGACGTTGTTAATGTTAAAGACATTAAACACTTTGACCCAAAAAATACGACGGATTTCTCGTCTCACACTTACTGGATCCTGCAGAAAGGACGCTTCATAAAAGGACAGATTCTGTTGATGAAAGGTAGGCCTAAATCTTTCAATTTACAGTACGTCTATAAATATGCTTAATAAACAGCTTACAAAACTGAGGACGTTTTTGTGACATTTGTGAACCAGATAACTTAATGAAAAGCGCAGCTATTAATAACATAAGGTTAACCTGTAGCTGCTAGTTGTTACCTAGCTCATTGTATCTTAATAACCTAATGTATTCATTTTTAAGATCCTAATTGTTTAAACAATATGATTTGATATCAAATTAGTTAATTTAAAGGCTTTTTCAATTTTATTTTCTGCCGGTATAATACCAGGTGACCATTCCAGTAAGTTAGATATTAAAGTAAAAGAAAAAAAGGTCATTTTATTTTTATGAATCAAACTAAATCTAGAGTAAAAATGGTTGTTTTCATTAGTGTAATTCTAGACTGAAAATAAACAAGTACTTAGTAAGAAGAAAGCTATTCCCATTTTCCAGAAACTTGTGAGGAAATTGAAAATGTGCTGGCAACTGGGAAAAGGATCCGAGTGCCAAAGCTGCTTGATAAAAGTCCACCAGAGAACAAAACTTCAGAAAGGAAGGAAGCTAAGGATAATGCTGTAAGTAACATGAAAAGACTGCACGATGAACTCAATTCATTGAATAATTTAAATACCTCTTACTTGTGTTATTTGTATTTTCAGGCAGCCCAGAAGGCAAGCATTGAGGAAGGAAAGCAGACATTTCTGATGGACATTTTAAAAAAGAGACAAGCCTTGAAAAAGAAGCAACCACTATTTCCTCCTCATTCTACACCTAAAAGAGGAAAAAATATTGTAGATGATGAGATAACAACAAGTGAGAGTGAGGATGAACTAATTCCAAAATCAAAATTTGATGAGCTTGAGAACCGATACAAATCTCTAACTCGGAAATATCAAGAAGCTATTGCTGAAGGGAAGGAACTGAGGAAATTAAATGCTGAGCTTCAAACATGTTTAGTAGCCAAAATTCTTTCTGGTAATTAATATTATTATTAGTAGCATTATCAATTTTTTTTTTTTTACACATACATATTTGATACTTTATGTTCCAGGAAGCAACACATCTCCAGCCTCCATCCCAGACCTTCCAGTGACAACTGGTAAGATTTTGTGCACCATAATAACAAAAACAAAAACAACAACAACAATAATAATAATAATAAAGATTACATTTACAAATAACATGGTCAACTTATTTTAAAACTATTACATTTATAAAATCTAAAAATTAAAATCTAATTTTATTGCCTTCTCTAATTCCAGTGCTCTTAAAAACTTGCACTGTTTGTTATTCATAAGTTTGCAGATTTTTTGTGTATATTGAATATTGTGATGCATTTTTTTGTTTAAAGATTACAGGGAATTACTCAATGAACTGAAAAAGGCCAATTTTATTTTCTGCAGTATGTTGACAGATCATTTTTTTGCATTTGTGGGTACATTATATCTTTCAGGTTGCAACACCACCGCAGCCACTACAGCTCTTCCAAAGACAACTGGTAGGATTGGCTTTTAAAAACATTACCACCACACCAAGGCACTTACCTGAATGCATTTGTGTCTACTAAGGATGATTTTACACATAGGCCTATAATGTTTGAAAATTGCTTGTATTTTCCTAATTTGTCAAAGTCATTTTGGATAAAAGTCTGTGAAATACAGATACAGGCCTCATTTACAAATAACCTGGTTAACTTATTTAAAAACTATTACATTTATAAAATCTAATTTTATTGCCTTCTCTAATTCCAGTGCTCTTCCCAGTGGGCATTTGATGTCAATTTAACATCAATATGACATCAAATTGATGTCAAAATTAGGTCACGAAATAGGTCAAAAATGAAAGTCATATTGACGTCAAAGTGTTGATGTCAATTTGATGTCAAGAGTTTGACCTCTATCAAGAGTTTGATAATAAGTCATTTTGCCAAACAAAAAGGTGAAACGCATGGCCGTACACTTATTACCAGCTTCACTTACTCTAACCAGATTTACTTTATTTAATTTCCGGTTTAATGAAATCATATTTTGCATTTTAAAGTCACCATGATGGTGGTTAGCGTTTGCTTTAGTTGTGCTCTTGACTTCTTAATATTAAATTTTCTCTGGCTGCTATAATTGTGTGTGTATAAAGCTCTGTTGTTGTAGCTAAAAAAGCCATGAGAAAATGAGATCAGGTGATGTTGGCTATTTATTGATGACGATGATATCATCATGTAAATGCCTGAATCCCTGCTCTTTTTCAGTGTCTTATGTTCTGATTATATATGTCTTGCGGGTTCAAAACTGTTTTATTCATAACAGAAGTCATTTGATTCTACAGCATGTTTAGCAGTTTTGTTTATCTAATAATGTACTTGGTTTTTAAAAACTATTTAGTGCACAAAACCCTGTCATCTATGGCATTACTTAGACGCACACAGAGATCAAGAACATATGCATATGAATCTCAACAATGGTGACAATCAAACAAAATATCCAGATAATCAGATCAATTCCAGGTGCATAATTTATTAAAGCTGCAATGCATTCTGGGAGATTTTGGTGAGTTTTGATTGGTGGTACCCAGCATGCACTGCGGCATGAAGCGTTTCATTGATTGTCACCATTGTTGAGAGTCATACACTGATTCTTGATAGCTAAGTAATAATGTAGAGGAAAATGCTTAATGTACTAAATGTTTTTAAAATCTATTATAGTCTTCGATAAATAAAATTGCTCTAATGCTGTAAAATTAAATAGATTCTATTGTAATACGTCATAAAAACCACAAATTCTATATAATCAAAATATTTGACACTGAACACATTAGGGAATCAGGCATTCACATTATGGTATTGTCATCATCATCTATAAACAGCCAACATCACCTGACCTTATCTTCTCATGACTATTTTGCCTACAACAAGTATAGCAGCCAAAGAACTTTTATATTAAAGAGTGAAGGGTCAAGAGCACAACTAAAGCAAACGCTAACCACCATCATGGTGACTTTAAAATACAAAATTTTAATGATTTCATAAAAATGGAACTTATATAAAGTAAATCTGGTTAGTTTTAAGTGAAGCTGGTACGGCCATGCGTTTCACCTTTTTGTTTGGCAAAATGACATCAGCAGAGGTCAAACTCTTGACGTCAAATTGACATCAACACTTTGACGTCAATATGACTTTCATTTTTGACCTATTTCTTGACCTAATTTTGACATCAAGGTGCCGGCTGGGTTAAAAACTTGCACTGATTGTTATTCATAAGTTTGCAGATTTTTTGTGTATATATTGAATATTGTGATGCATTTTTGTTTCATTCAATGCCTCAGAGAGCAGCCCCCCTTTAAAACACCCTCAAACAGCAATTGGTAAGTATTGGTGATCTTTGCAGATTTTTTTTCCTGTTATATCAATCATATTATTACCATTACTATTATTGTTATGTATGTTATATGATAGGGCCAGTTTAGCCATATGGATGGATTACTACCTGTATCCCCACATGGTTAATCTGGTCCCACTGTAATTGTTATGAAAACTTCACCTCCCTAAACTGCACACCCCCTCCCACAGAGATCAATTCTGCTGTTGATCAAAACTCTGAACAAACTTCAGATAACAATGAGGTATGATTTTAATTAAATAGAATATTTAGGAGAGGCTGGGGCTTCTTGTTACTTACTCCAGTGTTTATATTAGTTGGTTTAAGCTGGTTTACATTTTTGCATTACACAGCAAAATCCCCAGAGTAAAATTAACTCTGTTCAGAGAACATTTGGTCCCTCTCTACAGAGAGTTAAAATAACTCTGAATCAGAGTTAAAGTTAATGAGATACTTAAGTGATTAATTAAGTGATGATTGTGCATTAATGATGAACATCTGCTGTTAACAAGTTCTCAGCAGAGGAGGATTCAACAACTCCACAAACAGCATTACCAGCACTCATTGGTAACGACGGAACTTGCGACCATAGTTGGCCAACGATGCTTTCGGGAAACGCACCCCAGACTGACTTTATTTCTGTCAGACATCTACAGAAGGTCTTATTAAGAATTAACAGAGGTTTAGATGTTGATGATTTATTGAAAATGTATGATTACCATTATAGTGATGAGTGTTTCCTTCAGTTGGGCAGTTTGACTCTTCTTGCGAGTTTGTGGATTTTGTAACAGCTTTTACCAAAACGTGTAATTTGTTACAAAGAAAACCAAAAACAAAGATGATCAGGTGATATAGTGTTTAACAGCAGATAGTAAAAAAAAAAATGCGCTTATATCGTCACTGTCCAAAAGTGGTCATTTGATGTTAATAGATTATGTTCACTAACAATACTCTCTTGCTACAGATTGGACATTTTGAATTTTTTTAAATACATAATAGGGGATTTTTTTTTTCTGAGACACAGACATCAAGATTTAACTTATGAATCTCAACAATGGTAACATGCTTCATGCTGCAATGCATGCTGGGAGCCACAATAGTATAAAACTCATGGCTCCCAGGATGCATTACGGCATGAAACATGTTACCATGGTTGAGATTCATAAGCTGATTCTTGATGTCTGTGTCTCAGAAAAAAAAAATCCCCTATTATGTATTTAAAAAAATTCAAAATGTCCAATTTATGGCAAGAGAGTATTGTTAGTGAACATAATCTATTAACATCAAATGACCACTTTTGGACAGTGATGATATAAGCGCATCATTCTACTTTTTGTTGTTGAAAACTAGATCACCTGAACATCTCTCCAGCGTGTCCTACGTCTTCCCCGTGGTCTCCTCCCAGTGGGACGCGCCCGGAACACAAATTACATGTTTTGGTAAAAGCTGTTACAAAAACCATAAACACTCAAAAAATATAAGCTAGAGTCAAACTGCCCAACTAAAGGAAACATTCATCACGATAATGGTGATCATACATTTTCAATAAATCGTCAACATCTAAACCTCAATGCTCAATACGAACTTCTGTAAACGTATGACAGAAATAAAGTTAGTCTGGTTAGTAATAAGTGAAGCTGGTAATGCTGTTTATGGAGTTGTTTAATCCTCCTCTGCTGAGAACTTGTTAACAGCAGGTGTTCATCATTAATGCCCAATCATCACTTAATTAATCACTTAAGTATCTCATTAACTTTTACTCTGTTTCAGAGTTATTTTAACTCTCTGTAGAGAGAGACCAAATGTTCTCTGAACAGAGTTAATTTTACTCTGGGGATTTTGCTGTGTAGGTACATACCTCAAAGCCTACAAAAAAAGCTACCGAGCATTTCCACCGTTATGTACCAGGAAAAAAAAAAAGATTATATTTAATTGAACACACACATGTGAGGCATTTTGTCACAATATGTGGTAAGCTGTCACAATGGAACCAGTTCAGACTTTTGGGTAAAATTTACCTTCACTGTATATTGTAGATGTTTTTCGACTGAATTAATACAAGTGTGGTTTAATTGTGTGCACTTGCAACAGCAATACAAATATTACACTAAAGTTTTAAATAAAATATTGTAATATGAGTTTTGAACTAGTTGTTTGAAACAACATACAAACAAACATATTTGTAACGTGTGTAATTCAGACTTTGAGTCAAAAACGCAGTTTGTGATTGAGACAACTTTCCATTGTGATTGCCAACCTCAGTCTCTCTTATGCAAGATGGATATGGCCCTCTACTTAACAAAATAGCAAAAAGTCAAGAGAGAAATTTTGATTACCAATTTATAAGAATGGAGACTGCAGTAGTGTTAAGTTTCTTGATAAATGTTTAATTTTAAAATTTTATTTCTTCTAGGTTAATATCGGTGAAGGTGTAGTTATACACCGTGAAAAATGGAGGAAGATACAGCTCAATGTAAAGGACAGCTTGTTTGTGAAAGAGCTGGCAGTGTGCATTTGGGGAACAAGCACACTGGCCAACCGAAGCCTGGAAGGAAAAAGTTGCCCCACCACAAAATCAGATCCTAGGCCACCTCTGACACCTCACAAAGTCAGAACACTGAAAAGCAAGTGATGTGTCAACTTTAGAGAATTATGTTCAGGGCTCGACATATGAAGGGTTAACACTTTATAATAACTGCATGCTATTAATCATTAGTTAAGCATTAGTAAACAATTAATTCATCATTTATAAAGCATTAATAAACATTAATACACTGTTTATAAATAAAGCTATAAATGCTTTATTCTTGATTTATAAGCATATCTATATTAACTTTTTTGTGAGTTCATCTAAAGTGAGGACTATTTATGCCTTATAAAGCATTTAAAGGAACATTCCACCGTTTTTTGAAATAGGGCTTATTCACCGTCTCCCCTAGATTTATTTAGGTGGGCAAAAGCATTTTTGTCTCAGTGCATGCATTAACTTAGTCTGGCAGAGCTGCCGCTAGCTTAGGTTTAGCATAGTGAATGGAATCCTATGTTGCCAGATAGCATGTCGAGAATAAAAGTGAACCAAAAAAAAAAAAAAAAAAACCTAATTACTTCTTGTGACCTGCGTATTCACAACGAGTACAAATAGCGATGCAGATTAAGACTAGGCGATTTCCTAGGCAGATATTGACATGGGACTATATTGGGGGGAAGCACAGGCGAAGCACTGCTACTTGGGCACAGAGATATCACGCATGCACCCAAGTAGCAGTGCTTCGCCTGTTCTAACGATCAACAGTAATAATGCTCATACTGTCAAATTTCACCTTATTCAAGAACAGCATCTATAGATATTTGTGGTAGTCAAGGCTTAAAGGATTTCTCTTGTATATGTATTTTTTTCCTAGGTTGCTTTCAAAAGTGGCTGGAGGGCAAAAATTTGGAGGAAGCAGAGCTGAAGGCCAGAACAGTGAAGCTTGGGCACTACTTGACAGAAAAAATTCAAGACATCAACAAAAAAGCCAAATAAGTAGATTGCTTGCTTCAATTCATAAACTACATTTATTTTTCTCCTAAGTAGTTACAATGAAATGTTTTATTGATTTAAGCTTACAAATAATTACTAATTTTTTTGTATTTATTATTTCATCTTTTTAGTAGGTTGTTTGATTTAATAAAGATGTTGGAATGAAATTCACATAAATAAATGTAAAACCCGAGCGGTGTTCAGTTATTGGACTTCTGTGCTAGTTACAGCTTGTCCATAACGAACACCATGTTCAAGCATAAGGGTGTCCATCAGTACACGTGGCACCAGGACACCCTAGGCCGTAGGTCGATGATCGACTTTGTGGTCGTTTCATCCGACCTCCGGCCGTATGTCTTGGACACTCGGGTGAAGAGAGGGGCGAAGCTGTCAACTGATCACCACCTGGTGGTGAGTTGGATCCGATGGCGGAGGAGGAAGCTGGACAGACTCGGCAGACCCAAACGTACTGTGAGGGTCTGCTGGGAACGTTTGGCCGAGTCTCCTGTCAGAGAGATCTTCAACTCCCACCTCCGGCAGAGCTTCGACCAGATCCCGAGGGAGGTTGGAGATATTGAGTCCGAGTGGACCATGTTCTCCACCTCCATTGTCGAAGCGGCCGCTCGGAGCTGTGGCCGTAAGGTCTCCGGTGCCTGTCGAGGCGGCAATCCCCAAACCCGGTGGTGGACACCGGAAGTAAGGGATGCCGTCAAGCTGAAGAAGGAGTCCTATCGGGCCTGGTTGGCTTGTGGGACTCCTGAGGCAGCTGACAGGTACCGACAGGCCAAGCGGACTGCAGCCCGGGTGGTTGTGGAGGCAAAAACTCGGGCCTGGGAGGAGTTCGGTGAGGCCATGGAGAAGGACTATCGGTCGGCCTCGAAGAGATTCTGGCAAACCGTCCGGCGCTTCAGGAGAGGGAAGCAGTGCCCTACCAACGCTGTTTACAGTAGAGGTGGGGAGCTGTTGACCTCAACTGGGGATGTCGTTGGACGGTGGAAGGAATACTTCGAGGATCTCCTCAATCCCGCTGTCACGTCTTCCATTGAGGAAGCAGAGGCTGAGGGCTCAGATGTGGACTCGTCCATCACCCAAGCTGAAGTCACCGAGGTAGTCAAGAAACTCCTCGGTGGCAAGGCACCGGGGGTGGATGAGATCCGCCCTGAGTACCTCAAGTCTCTGGATGTTGTGGGGCTGTCTTGGCTGACACGCCTCTGCAGCATCGCGTGGCAGTCGGGGACGGTGCCTCTGGGATGGCAGACCGGGGTGGTGGTCCCTCTTTTTAAGAAGGGGGACCGGAGGGTGTGTTCCAACTACAGGGGGATCACACTTCTCAGCCTCCCTGGGAAAGTCTATGCCAGGGTACTGGAGAGGAGAATCCGGCCGATAGTAGAACCTCGGATTCAGGAGGAACAGTGTGGTTTTCGTCCAGGCCGTGGAACACTGGACCAGCTCTATACCCTCTACAGGGTGCTGGAGGGTTCATGGGAGTTTGCCCAACCAGCCCACATGTGCTTTGTGGATTTGGAGAAGGCATTCGACTGTGTCCCTCGCGGTGGCCTGTGGAGGGTGCTCCGGGAGTATGGGGTCCGGGGCCCTTTGCTAAGGGCTATCCGGTCCCTGTACGACCGGAGCAGGAGCTTGGTTCGTATTGCCAGCAGTAAGTCAGACTTGTTCCCGGTGCGTGTTGGACTCTGGCAGGGCTGCCCTTTGTCGCCGGTTCTGTTCATGATTTTTATGGACAGAATTTCTAGGTGCAGCCAGGGGCCGGAGGGGGTCAGGTTTGGTGACAACACGATTTCATCTCTGCTCTTTGCGGATGATGTTGTCGTGTTGGCTTCATCAAGCCAGGACCTTCAGCATGCACTGGGACGGTTTGCAGCCGAGTGTGAAGCAGCTGGGATGAGAATCAGCACCTCCAAATCCGAGGCCATGCTCCTCAGTCGGAAAAGGGTGGCTTGCCCTCTTCAGGTTGGTGGAGAGTTCCTGCCTCAAGTGGAGGAGTTTAAGTATCTTGGGGTCTTGTTCACGAGTGAGGGAAGGTAGGAACGGTAGATTGACAGACGGATCGGTGCAGCTTCTGCAGTAATGCGGTCGATGTACCGGTCTGTCGTGGTGAAGAAAGAGCTGAGCCGCAAGGCGAAGCTCTCGATTTACCGGTCAATCTACGTTCCTACTCTCACCTATGGTCATGAGCTTTGGGTCATGACCGAAAGGACAAGATCCCGGATACAGGCGGCCGAAATGAGCTTTCTCCGCAGGGTGGCTGGGCGATCCCTTAGAGATAGGGTGAGAAGCTCAGTCACCCGGGAGGAGCTCAGAGTAGAGCCGCTGCTCCTCCACATCGAGAGGGGTCAGCTGAGGTGGCTCGGGCATCTGTTCCGGATGCCTCCTGGACGCCTTCCCGGGAAGGTGTTCCGGGCGCGTCCCACTGGGAGGAGACCACGGGGAAGACGTAGGACACGCTGGAGAGACTATGTCTCCCGGCTGGCCTGGGAACGCCTCGGTGTCCCCCCAGAAGAGCTGGAGGAAGTGTCTAGGGAGAGGGAAGTCTGGGGTTCTCTGCCCGGATAAGCAGAAGAAGATGTATGTATGTATGTAAATGTAATTCTTGAATGTATTTGTGTCTGTGTGCTCCATTCCTAAAGCATAGGTTTGGTTTTATCATAAGCCTAGGGTAGGTGTTGTAACTAGCAGCTAAATTAAATCAGTGACCAGCAACATAAAACAGCTTCAAACCCTAGCTGGTTACAATTCTCAGCAAAAGAAAATCCCCAAAAAAACGCTACCAGCATAAACTGGTATTAGATGGTCTAACCAGCATAAGCTGGTATTGGGTGGTCTAACCAGCATAAGCTGGTATTGGGTGGTCTAACCAGCTACCATGTTCAAAAACACAGCTTGAACTGGTCAAGCTGGTCAACCAGCTTGACCAGCTTGAACTGGTCTAGCTGGTTTTTCCACAAGGGTTAATGAAAATGAATAGGATTGTTTAAAGCCATGGTTCTCAAAGTGTCAGGCCCCCTCTAGTTTTTACGCAGGTGAATCAATAAATTAAACTAATTAGTGTTAATACGTTTTAATTTAATCTTTGAGTAAGTTTTTTTTTGCACATTTAAGTATGTTACAGTTAATGCACAGTACAGTTTTGTAACTTTTGTTACATAATTACATTTAAAATTACATTTTAATTTAAACTTTTTTTCATGTACCTTTACGTAAGCACAATGTAGTGTTAATGTTCAAACTGTATTTACCATGGTAAAGTGGCTGACAACAATTAATATTCTTGTTAGAATAAAACTGCCTCATTTTTTAACTGTAGAGCTATAGCTGAATTGTTAGGCCTACTACGCTGCTGAAATTTAATGTTGGTCATTATGGTGGAACTTAATATTTAATAACAAAAATATTCTGAAGTGATACTTGGTATAAAAAGTTTGAGAACCAATGGTTTAAAGAAATGGTATAATATGAAATCCTGCTTTTTAAGAACTTTTCAGTAAACCATTTCTTCTTTCCCCTTGTAGAGTCATCAAGGATCCAGCTTGTTCTTGAAACATTGGTAAGAAATTGTTCATCTGCTACATTGCACTGTCACTTCTGGTAGAGATTCATTGATCTTATGTGATAGGTTTTGATTGTGCTTAGTTTAATAAAAATGTACTGAATTTGATTTTACTTATTTTACTACACTGTATTGCTAGTGTTCTGATTAAAACAGTGTAACTGGGGGCTCTGAAAACACTGCTTGTGAATAATTTGTTAATATTGTACATTTTCATCTGAATACATTAAATAAGTGTTTAATGAATAGTGTTGTCCACTTTGTTTCCAACCTCACTGTTGCTGAACTGTAAAGTGAAAATATTGTGTGATTTATTTTGTATTCAGTTTTCAGTTAAATATATTCCACAATATCAAAGTTATTGTGAATATGCCTAAACTCACTGGTTAAATCTTATGTGCCCTCCAGAAGTTTGCGCTCTGCAAGTGAACGACGCCTTGTGGTCCCATCCCAAAGAAGTTCAAAATCACTCTCACGGACCTTTTCCTGGACTGTGCCCAGCTGGTGGAATGACCTCCCAATCTCAATACGTACAGCTGAGTCTTTACTCATTTTCAAGAAACATCTAAAGACTCATCTTTTTCATCAGAACTTAACCAACTAATACTAGCACTTTTCCTTGTTTTCTTGCCTTTCACATTAAAAAAAAAAACCTGGCTGTGTTCTGTACTAGACTAACTGAGACTTGTCATGGCACTTATATACTGCTGTTGTTCTCTTGTTGACCTGACTGCTTCTATTGTTCTCATTTGTAAGTCGCTTTGGATAAAATCGACTGTTAAATGATTAAATGTAAATGTTTATACAGGTTGGTACAGAAAGTGCACAAGTGGGAGAGAGTGGAGAGGACGGCGTCAGAATGGACCTAGCGCTGGGACACTTTCAAGGATCACCCGAAGCACAACCACACTGTATGCACGAGGCTGTTGGTTCTAACATTTTAGAGTCCCCTTTAGTAGAAATCTCATTCTGCATTCCCCACGGTAAAGAAGACACAGTCCGGGGGGTTCCCGTTAGAAATCAACTGGTGGAAGGTTCCCTTCTCGAACTGTGCAACACATTTTCACTGCACAAATGTACACATCTCTTGTAATGAGACACATTACTAAAACATGTTTTTGACAGAAACTGTAGTTTTCCACCAAAATAAAAGATCCACTGGTTTCAGTCATAAAGGTACAAGGGTTCGTCTTGCAAGTGCTGCAAAAAATATGCATTTTGTATGCAAAAAACATTTTATAAAAACCCTTAAATATTATTGTATTTGGATTGTTCTACTACATGTTTTTAACAATACATTCATGCATACTCTGCATAATAAAGTTTGGGATTATTTTCATCTGTTTAATACAGTATGTTTCCAAAATAAAAGTGCTGTTTTACAATTTTGAGCATGTGGTAGTTTATTGAAGTTGATTGTAAAGCCATTGCTGCCAGTCATTTGATTTTTAGCCTTGCAAGTACAGTGTTGATCTAAATGCCAACTAGGATCTAATTGAACATACAATTGTGTCTTTATACACGGTGCAAGGTACGACTGTGAAACAACGTCGTGTGATCAACGTTGATTAACTTTTCCACATTTATCACCTCATTCAGCTTTCATCCAAGGTCTGCAGAACGACCCTAATTCACCCGTAATGAAGGTAAGACGGTGAAACAGTGTCGCGATTTCAACGGTGAATCCACGTCGGGATATCAATGTTGATCCAATTTGCAAAATCGAAAGGTAATTCAACGTTGATTCAACCATGGTACCTGACGTTGTTTCAACGTTGAAATTCCGGCTGGGTAGCTGCTGTAATGTTAATCCAAGAAAATGAAAGAAGGAAAATCACTCACTGCTCTTGACTGAATTACCTTGTAGTTTTAACAGTCAAAAAAAAAATTATTCAGACACTAGATATAATTCTTGATATATATATATAGCAAAACTGTAATAATGTGATAAATGTTGAAGGTGTCTGAATAAATAGGTTTGATTGTATATTTCATTTTTACATTGAAGACTATCCAGTGCCATTTTACATTTAATTATTTGGTTTCTGTACCTTGACAACTACAAACTTGAAAAAAACTTAAACATTGTGTAAATAGCACAAATAAATAAAAATGAACGAACATACAAATTAAACAATTTCAAACCGGGCCCACTGGTACAACCTTCACCGGGTCCCCGCTGACCCCAGCTACGGCCCTGCTCACACCTGTTTCACACATACTCCGTCTGCAGTGCGTATGAGTCCATGTGCGTATGTGGTGCAGCACGGACTCGATGTGCTTTCACACAGGATGCGTTTGCAGTTCGCTACTCAGTACGTAAACGATCACTGCAGCAGACGCAACGCTCCTGGAACGCAACTGGAATCCGTTAACATGGGTGCATAAAGTTGTGGAATTAGTTTACCGCTTTCTCAAGCAGTTTGTGATGCATTTTGAAAACAGGAGATGAGCCCCTGGTCTAATGCATCACCTAGCTTGATAAACCCCTTCTCAAAGACTTACTTTTTGTCAATATTTTATTTGGGTAGAATACATAGTCTGAATGCCTTCGGCAGAATTCAAATGAGCCATTTTAATCTAGATTAATCTAGATTTAATTTCAAGATCACAGTGAGATTAATCTAGATTAAAAAAATGTATCTATGCCCACCACTAATATATATATATATATATATATATATACTCTACAATATATATATATAAACTCTACAACTCTACAAAGTCTTTGGCCCGGTTTCAGATTAAGCCAGGATTAGGCCATAGTTCAGTTGGGACATTTAAGTTATTTTTATTAAAATGCTTAAAAAATAAAAAAAACACAAACAAGTGACCTTATAGAACTTTAACCAGATCTAGGCTTAACGGTTCTTGACTACGCCACCTGGTGCCTCTCACACCAAGATATACTTTGCATATTAACTGCAGAATACTGTACCTAACCTAAGGCAAGCAAGTTCATAGAAACACACCAAAGATGAACTAAACGGAGATGTGCTTTCAGTAAAAAAAAAAAAAAAAGACCTTATTAGTAAATAGTATAATTAAAAGAGCCACACAGTCATGGTAGAGGCACAGTAGTTGCAACCAAAAGACTTGGCCTACAGTGAACGAGTCAATGTTTTGTTTGTTATCTGGCTCGGCTCGGTGTTCATCTTCAGTTCTCTCTTCACATCAGTTCAGTCAGTGTACTGTTTGAATGAATGAATTACTCCGGGATATTGGTTTGTTTGAACACAAAGGGAGTGTCAGCCACATTAAAAAAGTTTACAGCTTAAGTCATTTGTGGATTAATGCGTATTGGAGACGCGAACCGTTTAAAACGATTCAGTTCGATTTGGTGAACTGGTTTAAGAAGATCCGGTTACATCGAATGATTCGTTCGCGAACCAGATATCACAAACTGCTTTGTTTTGAACTCTCTCACAACAGACACGGAAGAGAAGACAATGCTGAATAAAGTCATAGTTTTTGTTATTTTTGGACCAAAATGTATTTTCGATGCTTCAAAAAATTCTAACTGACCCTCTGATGTCACATGGACTACTTTGATGATGTTTTTCTTACCTTTCTGGACATGGACAGTATACCGTACACACAGCTTCAATGGAGGGACTGAGAGCTCTCGGACTAAATCTAAAATATCTTAAACTGTGTTCCAAAGATAAACGGAGGTCTTACGGGTTTGGAACAACATGAGGGTAAGTTATTAATTACATAATTTTGCTATTTGGGTGAACTATCCCTTTAATGTCTGCTAAGTTGGAACTAATTTTGTACTTAATGCACTTTAAGGGCCAGTTTTACTAACAGCTTTAACCAGCTCAAACTGTCTAAAGGGATACTCCACCCCAAAATGAAAATTTTGTCATTAATCACTTAATCACTTAATCACAAAAGACAAAGTCAGGTCAAGTGTGAGTAGGCCAGCAGTCTTTATGCAAGCAGTGCTTTAGAGACAATAATTGCTTCTGCTTCCATATTTCTATATTTAAAAGATCAATGATGTAAAAAAAATTAACAAAAAAAAAAAAAAATTAAAGTTTAAAAAAACATGACTTACTGTTTTATAGGATTGTCACATAATGTAAACAATTTATTTAGCTCCCTCTGTTTGATAGTACAACTGGAGATGTTATTTTAGACATGATTAAATTAATATTATCCGAAGTTTTGAAGCACAAAGGAAAGAAAATCAGTTTCGAAACAATCAAATTATTGGTCTCCTGTTTACAAAGGAGCTGTAACACAACTGCAAAGAAATATGAAAACCAATAAAAATGACAAATAAAATCAGAACCATAAGCAGTTTGTTCAGTAACAGGTGCTATTAGAAAAGCTTTTTTTAATTGTACAGTTAATAACTTGATAATGTAAGTTTAAAATTTAAAGGTCATCCATTTGGGAACTCAAATATATCAAAATCCAGCTGTCAGTCACTGATACCAAAAAGTACACATAGAAAAATTCAAATGTTATTGAAAACTTTAATAATTTTTTGCAAGAAATAAAGCCAAACTAGTTTATAATAATTGAACATTGAGATATAATTGAGTTCATTTGTAGTTTATCTCATCTAAAGCTGTGTGGCTGTGAGTCAGTTGTGGCTGTGCTATCTGCTTTTCTCTTCCCTTTTTTTTTTCTTTTCGTGTTGTTCCTCTTATTTTCAGTGATTAAGCATGTGAACCGCAGGTGTCATCATTAATGGTGACTCGTAACTTGTAGACTGTAATCATCTTTATTTCACTAACTACTGCAGTGTTAATTTTATTCTTTATATACTGTGAATATTAAAACTGAGCAGTGTTGGTTAAAATAATTAAAATAAATAATTTTAATTTGTAAAATTTTCTTGGTCTTTGGTTTTTCTACAAACACACAATAAAAAACTTGACATGTAACACATAAGTTTTGTTGGAATCGTACCAGCACACAAAAAACAACATAGGCCAGTCAACATGTTAAAGGGTTAGTTCACCCAAAAAATAAAAACTAGGCATCCTACTTGAATATGACTTTCTTATTTCATATTTCTTTCGTATTGCTTGGCGGGAAAGTAACATATCCTACAGAAAAGCATTAAAAACTGCTAGATCCGATTACTTTTCTTCTCTTTTAGAAGAAAACAAACATAACCCCAGGTATTTATTCAATACAGTGGCTAAATTAACGAAAAATAAAGCCTCAAGAAGTGTTGACATTTCCCAACACCACAGCAGTAATGACTTTATGAACTACTTTACTTCTAAAATTGATACTATTAGAGATAAAATTGTAACCATTCAGCCGTCAGCTACAGTATCACATCAGACAGTGCACTATAGACCCCCTGAGAAACAGTTCCACTCATTCTCTACTATAGGAGAGGAAGAATTGTATGAACTTGTTAAATCATCTAAACCAACAACATGTATGTTAGACCCTATACCATCTAAGCTCCTAAAAGAGGTGCTTCCAGAAGTCATAGATCCTCTTCTGACTATTATTAATTCCTCATTGTCATTAGGATATGTCCCCAAAACCTTCAAACTGGCTGTTATTAAGCCTCTCATCAAAAAACCACAACTTGACCCCAAAGAACTAGTTAATTATAGACCAATCTCGAATCTCCCTTTTCTGTCCAAGATACTAGAAAAGGTGGTATCCTTACAATTATATTCCTTCTTAGAAAAAAATGGTATATGTGAGGATTTCCAGTCAGGAATTAGACCGTATCATAGTACTGAGACTGCTCTCCTTAGAGTTACAAATGATCTGCTCTTATCATCTGATCGTGGGTGTATCTCTCTATTAGTTTTATTGGATCTTAGTGCTGCGTTTGACACAATTGACCACAACATTCTTTTGCATAGACTTGAACACTTTGTTGGCATCAGTGGAAGTGCATTAGCATGGTTTAAATCGTACTTATATGACCGCCATCAGTTCGTAGCAGTGAATGAAAATGTATCCTATCGATCACAAGTGCAGTATGGAGTACTTCAAGGCTCAGTACTAGGGCCGCTACTCTTCACGCTTTATATGTTACCCTTGGGAGATATCATCAGGAAACATGGTGTTAGCTTTCACTGTTATGCTGATGATACTCAGCTCTATATCTCTTCCCAGCCCCGTGAAACACACCAATTTGAAAAACTAATGGATTGCATAGTCGATATAAAAAACTGGATGACGAGTAATTTCTTACTGCTAAATTCTGAAAAAACAGAGGTGTTAATTATAGGACCTAAAAACTCCGCTTGTAATAACCTAGAACACTGTCTAAGACTTGATGGTTGCTCTGTCAATTCTTCGTCATCAGTTAGGAACCTAGGTGTGCTATTTGATCGCAATCTTTCCTTAGAAAGCCACATTTTTAGCATTTGTAAAACTGCATTTTCCATCTCAAAAATATATCTAAATTACGGCCTATGCTCTCAATGTCAAATGCAGAAATGTTAATCCATGCATTTATGACCTCAAGGTTAGATTATTGTAATGCTTTATTGGGTGGTTGTTCTGCACGCTTAGTCCAAAATGCAGCAGCAATAGTTCTTACTAGAACCAGGAAGTATGACCATATTAGCCCGGTCCTGTCAACACTGCACTGGCTCCCTATCAAGCATCGTATAGATTTTAAAATATTGCTTATTACTTATAAAGCCCTGAATGGTTTAGCACCTCAGTATTTGAATGAGCTCCTTTTACATTATAATTCTCTACGTCCGCTACGTTCTCAAAACTCAGGCAATTTGATAATACCTAGAATATCAAAGTCAACTGCGGGCGGCAGATCCTTTTCCTATTTGGCGCCTAAACTCTGGAATAACCTACCTAACATTGTTCGGGAGGCAGACACACTCTTGCAGTTTAAATCTAGATTAAAGACCCATCTCTTTAACCTAGCATACACATAACATACTAATATGCTTTTATTATCCAAATCCATTAAAGGATTTTTAGGCTGCATTAATTCGGTAAACCGGAACCGGAAACACTTCCCATAACACCCTATGTACTTGCTAAATCATTAGAAGAATGGCATCTACGCTAATATTTGCCTGTTTCTCTCGTTCCGAGGTCACCGTGGTCACCAGATCCAGTCTGTGTCCAGACCAGATGCTGGATCAGCACCTAGAAAGGACCTCTACATCCCTGAAAGACAGCGGAGACCAGGACAACTAGAGCCCCAGATACAGATCCCCTGTAAAGACCTTGTCTCAAAGGAGCACCAGGACAAGACCACAGGAAACAGATGATTCTTCTGCACAATCTGACTTTGCTGCAGCCTGGAATTGAACTACTGGTATCGTCTGGTCAGAAGAGAACTGGCCCCCCAACTGAGCCTGGTTTCTCCCAAGGTTTTTTTCTCCATTCTGTTACCGATAAAGTTTCAGTTCCTTGCCAGTGTTGCCAGATTGGATGGACGATTTCCAGCCCAAAAGCTCACAAAAACCCGCCCACTCCAACAAAAAACCGCCCAAAACTTTAACTAACAAAATAATGTGATACAACATGTCAGTCAAAGGTGTTAAGAGCCATTTTAACTCCTTAAAACTAAATAATAAATAATAACATTAGATAAATTTTCCATGGATCAAATGGTGGCAAATAGCTACATTAAAGACAATTACCGAATATGATTAAAATAGATTATGCAAGCAGTCACCGTCAAAACATTTGATTGATTTACAATTGATTTACCGATACCCTCGAAAAAACATATGCATCATTTTCAATGTCAACAATCAGAATTTAAATGCATAAGTGTTCAATATAAGTGATAGGAAAAAGCAACGTAATTACGTATTTCACACTTGTTTATGCACACATATAACAGTCAAAACAGTGTTGTCATTCATTGATAAATACTGTATGAAAATTAACAACAACAATAATAATCGCCATCCGAATCCATGAGTTTATCACTGAGGTGGTATGTAAATTTATTTTCACAGCGGTCCACATGAGAAACGATACCGCCCTAATAGGGGCTTTAGTCTTTTGTGAAGTTCATATTGTAGAACATTACATTTGCACAGTCAAAACTAAGAAGATATACCAATCTGTACTGTTTAAAAGATAAAAGACAAGATTGTTTAGATATAGATTAGATATAAATAGATTATGTTATAAATTAAATAATTTAACTATGCTCTATTTTAGGAGTAATATTAGAGTCTTGGTGTCATCTTTCCCTTAACAGGTGTAATTCACGTTTTGAGTGTTAAAACACTCTCCCACTCTTTACCATCCATGTAACATATATTTAGGCATTATGATCACTCATACAGTTCATACATTTAAAATTAGATCCGTTATTGCTTATGAATCATCACGTGTGTCTGTAGATCACTAGTGATTGGCTAAAAGTACGGCCGCGACGTCCTCATCAGCACCTCTGCACTGCAGTTTATAACAACATGATGACTGTTCGGATGCAGTATATGCACACTTGAGCTTTTTTGTTAGCCAATTAGCCTATACAATTTATATTTTTGAAAACTGCCAAACTGACCCCAAACCAGCCCAAATTTTGTCCACCCGCCCAAGACAATTTTTACCCGCACAATCAAATTCAAAACCGCCCATTTGGGCGGGAAGCCGCCCAATCTGGCAACACTGTTCCTTGCCGCTGTCGCCTCTGGCTTGCTTAGTTGGGGACACTTCATCTACAGCGATATCGTTGACTTGATTGCAAATAAATGCACAGACACTATTTAACTGAACAGAGATGACATAACTGAATCCAATGATGAACTGCCTTTAACTATCATTTTTGCATTATTGACACTGTTTTCCTAATGAATGTTGTTCAGTTGCTTTGACGCAATGTATTTTGTTTAAAGTGCTATATAAATAAAGGTGACTTTGACTTTGACTTTCAGATTAATCCAGTCGGAGTTATATAAAAAATGTCTTTGATCTTTCAAGCTCTATCAGTGTAGTCAGCAGGTGTTGCTTCAGTCCAAAAGACGTGAAATAAAAAGTATACATAAAAAAAAGTGTCTCACATGGCTCTGGAAGGTGAACAAAGGCCTCCTGTAGTGATTCGATATGTTTTTGTAAGAAAATATACATATTCAAAACGTAATAATCACTTGAATCTAGCTTGCGCTCACTGTTGTACATGGAAGCAGTTTTGGGTTGATGATGTATGAGGTCAGTGTAAGGAATGAATGAGCAACTCATCTTATGATCCTGTAGCTGTATGAAGGCCACTTTAATGTATATCTGTAGGGATATTTTGTATGTTGTCATATCATTAAGGCTGCTGTACGAGTTCTCACCTAAGATTATGGCACAAGGGTCATTCCTGGTATGCGGTAAGACTTTGTCGTCATAAGTGTTGGAAAAAAGTTACATGATTTTTTTATGTTTTTTACTTCTACCAAAATAGTGACATGTTTAATTATTAGGAATAAATATTGGTCAAGCTCGGGGACTCAAAAAATAATAATTATGGGTAGACTGTTCAGACACTGGCTATGAAAATATTCCATATAGATAGTTATCACAACATGTTAATAATGTAAATGTTAAACAATAATGAGCTTTTCTTGGATAGCATACATCCTGTATGCCATCTTATATATTTTTTATTTTAATATATATATATATATATATATATATATATATATATATATATATATATATATATATATACACGTACAGTATATAGAAATGTATTTGCTATATACACTAAATACTATTAATTCTATTAGAATTTCCACCCTGTTAGTTGCACATTCACCCTGTTAGGGCCCTGTTTGAGCCAAGTTAGCCATAGCTCATTGAGTGATCAACATTTAGCTAGCTAACCTTCTACATATTAACAGAACTTTTATAACTACAAGTCCTTCTCAAAAAATTAGCATATTGTGATAAAGTTCATTATTTTCCATAATGTAATGATAAAAATTAAACTTTCATATATTTTAGATTCATTGCACACCAACTGAAATATTTTAGGTCTTTTATTGTTTTAATACTGATGATTTTGGCATACAGCTCATGAAAACCCAAAATGCCTGTCTCAAAAAATTAGCATATTTCATCCGACCAATAAAAGAAAAGGATCACTCCTGGTATGCGGTAAGACTTTGTCGTCATAAGTGTTGGAAAAAAGTTACATTATTATTATTTTTTTTTTTTACTTCTACCAAAATAGTGACATGTTTAACTATTAGGAATGAATATTGGTCAAGCTCGGGGATCTTGGATAGCATATATCCCGTACACCATTTTTTTATTTTTATTTATTTATAGATATATAGATATATATATATATATATATATATATACACGTACAGTATATAGAAATGTATTTGCTATACTAAATACTATTAATTCTATTAGAATTTCCACCCTTTTTGAAATTTTGAGCTAAGTTAGCCATAGCTCATTGAGTGATCAACATTTAGCTTGCTAATCTTCTACATATTAACAGAACTTTTATAACTATGTCAGATTTGTTTAAAAAAAATTGATATGACAAACATTCTCCATAATATAGCCTAACAGGGTGGAACATTAAGGGTGGGACATACTGTCACGGTTCATAGGTCTGTGCATTCATCCTGCATCTCTGTCTAATTGTGTGCGTCTGTTAACTAGCACCGCAGCCGCGGTATATGAGCGCCAGCTGCAGCTCATTTGTGCTGCCTTTAAATTTGGCTGGCAATCCTGTTCATGTTGCTGGTTCGTTAATTCTCATCTGTCTCTCCTGTCTAGTTGTTGTTCCTGTTCCTCCAGTTGGTATTTTCTGGACCTTATTCCTCGTCCACCTGGGTTTCCTGTGCTGGGTTAGAGTCACTGCAGCTTGAGCGGCCTGGACGTTATTCATCTGGAGTTATGCCATCGTCTTCCTACGTTTCTCATTGCTTGCCATATACTGAGATATGCAAATAAACCATTTTTGCCCTCGCACTTGGATCTCAAGACTCGATCATTGTGACACATACAAGAAAAAAAAGTTATGTGTGAGACATGAAGCTTACCTTAGTTTGTACAGATGAAT
Organism: Carassius carassius; assembly: GCF_963082965.1. Taxonomy (NCBI): domain Eukaryota; kingdom Metazoa; phylum Chordata; class Actinopteri; order Cypriniformes; family Cyprinidae; genus Carassius; species Carassius carassius. Next base: position 25,678,813 of record NC_081780.1, read on the forward strand.
TCCAGTGGGGAAAATAAATGATGTCACTTCTATAAAATGGTCTCCTCAGGGACATGGTAATTGAAGAAAATTTATGTTTTATATTTCTTGTGGAAGTTGATTACTTTGCACTGAGGACGTAATAAAATTGAATGCATATATCAATGAAAAGGTGTGTAAGATACAAAATACTATTTTTTAATTTCTATTATCCCTGTTTAAGGGAAGACCTAAATATACAATCTAAGCCATATCTTATAAATATGTGACTCATTTTAGAGAAAATATGATTAAATAAATCATTGGGACATAAAGGTCACTGTATAACAGGAATGACCCACAAAAGTCAATATCACAATCTGTGTATTGCTATTTGATTGTTCCTTCACCCCTTAAACGTGTCTTAAGTATTTTAATAATGTGATTTTAACATCGGCCTAAATATAGGCTACAGTATGTTCAATGAAGGGGGATTGACAAGTCAATCTCTCCTCACCTTGTACTTTCATTAGCTCTGAAATCCACCAAAAATTGGTTTTGCTGTACTTTAGCCTACAGAACTAGACTGAGATACCATTTAAAGGCTTTGCAGGTGTTTTGAGTTAATTAGCTGATTAGAGTGTGGCACCAGGTGTCTTCAATATTGAACCTTTTCACAATATTCTAATTTTCTGAGATACTGAATTTGAGTTTTCCGTTATAATCAGCAAAATTAAAAGAAAAAAAAGTGTAATATATCAGTCTGTGTGTAATAAATGAATATAATATACAAGTTTCACTTTCTTAATGGTATTAGTGAAATAAATCAACTTTTTGATGATATTCTAATTATAAGACCAACACCTGTATGACCTTTACCTTTTTGTTTTATAATTTAACCATTTTCACATTTTCTGCATCTATATTAAGCCAGCAATTCACAGTCTTTAAATCCATATAATTTGTCACTGAGGATGAAGAGACCACAGCAACATCTGACCCTAATGAGGCATTAAGGGTAGATGCACTGACATAGTGTTTCATTTGTGACACTTGACAATTTCCAGGATGATGCTGTGGACTCTCCATCCTCAGTGCACACCGCAGTCTGCAGGCATTTCAGATCACATTTAAATCAATATGATAATTATTTAAATGGGTTACATATTCCCAAACCTAACTCGGTAGAGCATTGCGTTAGCAGCGCAAAATGTTGTGGGTTGCATAGATTGAATGCACCCGTCTGCTAAATGCATAAATGTAAATGTATGGTTCAAGATTGTTCAGATTTCCATAATGACCCTATAGAATTTAGATTTGTCTATGTATCTACTTTTGTAATGGTACAAATTATTTTTAGGTGCATTTCTCCATCCCAGTGACAATTCATTTTTGTTGAACTAAGCACACAATGTTCTTTGTGCAACTTTAAGATACTGTTAAGAAATATTTTTTAAGGTAGTGAGGCACACCTATTTTTCTGTGGTTTTATATGTTACAAATATTGTGCAAAAGGGGAAAAACTACATGAGGTTGCAGCTTTTCACAATTTTGAACTTTCATTTTTTTTTTTTTTTTCATTTATTTATTCTGGCCTATGTTTCATTTTAAGTTTATGGTTTGTGTAGTCTGGATAATAAAATGAATCATTTTCCCAACCTGCAGTTCTTAATGTGTGTGAAGCACTTACCAGAAGTTCACTTACAGTTATTCTGCAATTGCTAAAATGCCAAACTCATTCTCTGAACCAAATGCTAAGTGGGCTAATCATATTTTTCAAATAAATCACTCTTTCTGCAAAACACTACATAAGTTCAAGCAGTTAGATACAATTTGCTATTATCATGCAATATTATGCAAAGCTCTAAACACATTCTAAAACTCACTAAAACACATTTTGCACTTTGATCCAAAGATTAAAGTGTGGCAATAAATTCCATTGTAAGCTAATAGGATTTAACACACAAAAATAATTGAGTACTTCCCCTGCCTTAAAAACACTCATTCACATGGTACAGAGGAGACAGGCGCCCAAAGAAACTGCAATGCCAAAGTGTATAGATGGGGGTACGCATATTTCTGCATTTTCCAGTACTCTATTGGATCTTAAGCTCTTTGAATGTTTGGCTCTGTAAGATATGTCAACTTCTGCAAACGCTTCAGCTGTGGGAAACAAAGCTCAAGTGCCATGCACTGTAAGTCGCTTTGGAGAAAAGTGTCTGCTAAATGCATACATTTAATTGGTAAAGAATGGTGAATAATTTTCTTCAGACAGCTCTACTGTGGCCAGATTTATTGGGGAGACAACACATAATTTGCTCTTTGGCTTTATAATCCTGTGCATGAAGTGAAGTGTCATCAATTTTAAGTGAGCCTTTAAGGGATGCTTCCAGAGTTTCTCGCTCATCATAAAAGCACTAAAGCATTTGAAAAGTGCTGTTCTAGAATGTTTCCACATCACTGACCAGTTTAAGATATGCTTTGTGCATCTCCTGTTGCATCTGGGTCAACATTTCTCTGACTGAGGTGCTGCTTTCGAAAATAGGTGACCACTTTCTTTGCTTTGTTATGGATTTCATAGACAGTAGGAACCTGATCAAAAGATTTTTTTAACCATGGTGTTTAGGGCATGTGCAATGAAAACTGAATGTCTCGCTTGCAAAATTCTTGCACAAGCAATTATGTTTGCTGCTGCATCTGTGACAAAACACTTCACTTTGTATTTTATTTCCCCCTCGTCCATAACAACCTCTGCCAGGCCATATTTTGTGCTCTGAGTCTATTTGGGATCTTTTCAACATCTAACAAGACTGTGGTCAGCTTATCAATATATGGCAGGTTATAGCAAAATATGCATCCATGTTAATTAAAGTTCACATATCTGATGTTAGTGACATAGCGCTTCCCATCTTTGCCTTAGCCTTTCTTTTTCCTTTTTCATATTTGGAAGCTACCATTTTCTTTAAATCCTAAAGAACACAAATAAAATAAGTAAAATAAAGATTACAAATCAAAATCTAAATTTGCCTCTGCTATATATTTTTTGTTGGTTTGCTTTTACAGCTAGACGAAATAAGACATACAGAAAGAAATAGTAAACAATAGAAGAAAACAGTGCTGTAAATATAAAGCAAGTCTGACAATAAACAAACAAATAAGGCCCAAACTAAAGTACAATGCACTACAGCGAGGAATCGCGGGATGAACACAACCCCGATTTTTAATAATCCACAGGAATGGGGAGGAAAAACACACACAGATAGTCTAGGGCGTGACAAAGTTAAATTTACACTTCACGAGTTAGCACTAGGGTGACCACCCGTCCCGCGTAGCGCGTGCGCGCACAGCGTTTGAAGCCCAATTCATGCGTCCCGCAAATTGAGACTGTCACGCAAAATCAATGCTTGCTCAAAAAAAGTTGATGGCTCTATATCCTCGAGCCCCAGGCAGCCAAACGAACATTACTTGACAGTTCAGCACAGCGAGTTTGAATGAGAGATGAAGTTTACATCTTTATTATTTCTGTTTTAACGTTTTTCCTACATTATTTATATTAAAATATGTTATGTAGGCAATAACTCAGTTTACTATTTGACTAATTTACTGAGGTGGCATCGTTATTAACTTACAAAAATGATAATTTGGTGGATAATTTACATTTTTCCGTTAATAACAGGTAGTGTATTCCGATGTAAAATTAACAGTCGCCTGTGGACGCTCAACAACCATCTTATCTGAGCTCGAAACGCTGCTTGAGCAAGTGTCAAGATACTAAAAGTAATAAATAGCCTACATAATTATGAACGTTTATGTGTTTATTTTTGTTCTCAGTATATATATATATATATATATATATATATATATATTATTACTATATACTATCGATGAAACCACAAAGCTGACGCGGGAGGTATGTATAACTGCAATATAAAGTAATTTTGAGTATTATTAAGTTGGCTTGAGAAAACCAACTTACTGAAATCCTATTTAAACTAACACTAGGGTTTGTGTTAACACTAACTCCTCCTAGACCGTTCAAGCTACATACTCCAAACTCGGGTCAGACCTTCATACTGTTCTGACTCTGTGTGCTATATCTTTTCAGACTGGTTTGAGTTACGGTTTTCTTAAAAATTAATATTAAAAATCATAAAAATGCTAATCATGCTAGAAATATACTAGCAACATTTTAGTCATGATAACAATATGCTAGCAACATGCTATAAACATGCTAATCATGCTAGAAATATGCTAGCAACATGCTAGTCGCATGCTAGTCATGTTAGAAACATGCTAGCAACATGCTAGTCATGCTAACAACATGCTAGTAACTTGCTAATCATGCTAGAAACATGATAGCAACATGCTAGTAGCATGTTAATCATGCTATAAACATGCTAGAAACATGGTAGCGACATGCTAGTCATTCTAACAACATGCTATTTGCATGCTTATCATGCTAGAAACATGCTAGCAACATGCTAGTCATGCTAGAAACATGGTAGTGACATGCTAATCATGCTAGAAACATGTTAGTCGCATGCATTCTTTCTGTCAAACTAATCTATCATTCTTTCTTTTGAACTAATCTATATCATTCTTTCTAACTAATCTATCTGTCATTCTTTCTAACTAATATATCTTTCTTTCTTTCAACTAATCTATCAATCTAACTTTAAACTATAAACTTCTAACTTCTTTAAACTTCTTCAAACTTTCTGGTCAAGCTTTCTCAAGCCAACCTAAAGTTTGTCTCAACAAACTTTTTTTCTAGTTGCTATTAGTATTATTTTCTAAAATTAGGTAGATGTAATATAAAAGTAGGCCTACACATGGCAATGTTTTTGCAACAGCTCCAAGTCTCACGCGCAGTGTAGGTTATACGTCACTGTCCGAATCCGTTCACTTATTTATTTATTCACTCCTTCCTGATATAGTGAACTCAACTGCCATACACTATATAGGGATTAGTGAATGAGTGAATTCCCTTCCCTTGAGTTGTGATGTCAGACTTTTTTTTTTTTTACTTTTCCTGTGGTGTTGAGCAACTACAATTCATTTTAATTCTATAATTTTATATTATAATTTATTTAAAGTGAATAAATTGTAATGAAAAATTAATAAAATAGCTAAAGTAAATCGTAAGTGGAAGTGCATCTGTCAATTCTGTCATGAGCATACATCAGCAATTACACATGTTTAGGGGAATAGGGCATTATTAATATACCATGTAAGGTGGTATGTGCTAGAAATGGGTAAACCACTATCAGTGAGTCTGCCCATGGGGTGTCCCACATTGTCCCTCAGAAACGTACCCCTTGTCCCCCCTTGGGCTTATTAGCAGGTGGTCACCCTAGTTAGCACTAACATATAATATGGTAGAGCAATTAGTAGCATATTTGGCATGCTGTCCAGAGGGAGGGCTCCGAGCTCAGTATAAAGTGCAAACCCAAAGACCCCCCCCCCATCCCAAGAATGGGATGAAATTAGATTAAGTGTGAGGTGTTGGGGTGGAGGTGGGATGCTGGAAAACTGTTGGGGGTGAGCAGAAATTGGCTGTATATATATATATATATATATATATATATATACATATGATGGAGGGCTCTCACTGTGACAAAAGAGAGCCCTGTCTGATGCTGAAGGCGGAAAAATGACAGACTGAGGACTCTAACTGCGAAAGAAGGGAGCGGCAGCTCTGCTGCACTGAAAGGGGGAGCCCTGTCCAATGCTGAATAAGCCTAAAACTCAAAACAACTCATGAAGTGTAGTATCGAATTAAGTGTGGTGCTGTAGCAATACTATGAATTTAACCACTGTGATGGTAGTATCAAAACAGTAGGTCACTGCAGCAGCCGTATCAAATGAGCAGGACACTGTGGCAGCAGTATCAAAACAGTTATGCACTGCAGCGGCCGTATCAAATGAGCAGGGCATTGCAGTGGCAGTATCAAATTAACCAGGGCATTACAGCAGCAGTATAAAATAAGTTGGGTATTGCAGGGCCAGTATCAAATTAAGCAGGGCACTGCAGCGGTAGTATCAAATTAAGCAGCGCATTGCAGCAGTAGATTCAGATTAGATTTAAATTGGAGTTGTATGGCGTTTCTTTGTGTGAAAATTATTTGTCCTGATAGCTCTTGAAGGCTCTGATGACCATCGACCAAGAGCTTGGATCCACTGCTGTAAGAAGGCTGTTTTGAGCTGCTGTAGTTGCTGCCCCAATTCGGAAGGAGTGGCTGGAAAACATTTCTACAGGTATGCCTGATTGGATGAGGGAGAGTTTTAGATGTTTTTGAATCCAAAAAACATGTAGTGGGGTGGTTACAGGCATCAACAGAAAGAGGTTCACAAGGGGATGTAGACATAGGGTGGGGCCATATGCCCCGCCCACAAAGTTGGCGGAAGGGGAAGTTGTGGCTTAATGGTTAGAGAGTCGGATTTGCAATCAAAGGGTTGTGGGTTCGAGTCTCGGGCTGGCAGGAATCGTAGGTGGGGGAGTGCATGTACAGTGCTCTCTCCACCCTCAATACCATGACTTAGGTGCCCTTGAGCAAGGCACCGAACCCCTAACTGCTCCCCGGGTGCCGCAGCAAAAATGGCTGCCCACTGCTCTGGGTGTGTGTTCACTGCTGTGTGTGTGCACTTTGGATGGGTTAAAAGCAGAGCACGAATTCCGAGTATGGGTCCCCATACTTGGCTGTATGTATGTCACGTCACAAGGGACACGCCAAAGCCAGGACCCCAAAACTGGCCAAAACATCCAGCTTTTGGCTGTCTGCACTCTTCAGGTCGACCATTGTATGACATTCTTGAGAGGTATTGAGAGCAGAGCAGACTGCTCCTTATGCTTTCAAATTGCTTTGCACCTACTTTTGGTGTCTTTTTTTATAATTTGAGATAAGGGTTGGAAGGCGGATAAGGAGGGGTCGCAACCTTTTGTGGAGGTAGCCTCATGCACGGATTAGCCTCTGGTGCTTAGGAAGAGGTAGAAGGACATGAGGGAGGATGCCAGTAGGCTTGCGTTGCTGGCTAATGATTCACTACTTGGATGTCTAGAGCGGGGCTGCTGGCCAGAGATGGGGATGGCCTCAGCGCAAGATGGCCGCCGGCTCAGCACCACTGCACAAGATGACCACCGGTCCAATGCCTCTGCACAAGATGGCCGCCGGCCCAGTGCCTCTGCACAAGATGACAGCCACAGCTGACCCTCCAGAGTCCAGTCAGGTTCCCGTTGACCCTCCAGAGTCGAGTCAGGTTCCCGCTGACCCTCCAGAGTCGAGTCAGGTTCCCATTGACCCTCTAGAGTTGAGTCAGATTCCCGTTGACCCTCCAGAGTCGAGTCAGGTCCCCGTTGACCCTCCAGAGTCAAGTCAGATTCCCGTTGATCAAGTCAAGTCCCCGATGATCTTCATGAGCAAGGGCAAGTCACCAATGATCTTCATGAGCAAGGGCAAGTCACCAATGATCTTCATGAGCAGAGTCAAGTCACTGTTGATCTTCCTGAATCCAGTCAAAACACCACGGATCTAACAGAGTCTCTTCACGTCTCTGCTGAACTACCAGAGCCTCTCCATGTCTCTGCTGAACTACCAGAGCCTCTCCACATTTCTGCTGAACTACCAGAGCCTCTCCACGTCTCTGCTGAACTACCAGAGCCTCTCCACGTCTCTGCTGAACTACCAGAGCCTCTCCACGTCTCTGCTGAACTACCAGAGCCTTTCCACATCTCTGCTGAACTACCAGAGCCTCTCCATGTCTCTGCGGAACTTTCAGAGCCTTGTCACATCTCAGCCGAACTCCCTGAGCGCTCGACTGATCCTGTCGTGGCCACGGAGGCCATCCAGGAACTCACCGCCTGCCCTGTCATGGCCATGGAGAACATCTACCATCTCCTCAGGGCCACGGAGGCCACCCTTAACCTGATCATGTTATCTATTTCAGGCTTACCTAACCAGACTTGTTCTACTGTGCTATCGATCCCACTGTGGTGGTCTTCGGCGCCACCCTGGTGGGCTCCTGTCCCGACCGCACGGCTGTGGTGGTCTTCTGCACCGCCCTGGTGGGCTTCTGTCTCGACCGCACGGCTGTGGTGGTCTTCTGCGCCGCCCTGGGGGGTTTCTGTCTCAACCGCACGGCTGTGGTGGTCTTCTGCGCCGCCCTGGGGGACTTCTGTCTTGACCGCACGGCTCCAGTTCCACCTGATCCACCCTGGATACTTGCCCTGCCCTCTATGGACCTGGCCCTCCGTCCCTCCCCCTTATCCTCCGCCGGTCCTCCTCCCTCCTGGTCTCTTTGTTGTTGTTTTGTTTTTGTTTTTTGCACTTCCTGTCTCTGTTTCCCTCTATTACCTGGCCCTCCGTCCCTCCCCCTGGTCCTCCGCCGGTCCACCTCCCTCCTGGTCTCTGTGTTCCTTGGTTTGTTCTTGTGTTCAGGTGGAGCATCTGGTAGCTGCTCCGTAGAGGAGGGGGTAATGTCACTGTGTCTGGTCTGTGTTTATCTGGGTTTCTATAATTTTTTAATTAACATAATATCGTGGTGTCTCACATAGGTACATTAAAAATATATCTACAGAAAGATTGAAATGATTTTTAAATGAAAACGAATTGTGAAATCTGTGAATGTTGCATTTCTCTCGTCGGAGAGAGCCAGCACTGTGAATATAATCAAAACAACAGTCCTATATAAACCAGTTCAGCAAGTGAAAGCCTCATAAGACACTGTCCATATGAAAGAGCAATTCACACCTTTATCTCGACCCCCACAAGCCATGCATAACTACCCAAAACCCAACCCCATCCAGCTGAACAGAATTCGGTCTGTGTTTGGGACTCGCGCTCAGTGATGCAGCTTCACTGTCTGCGGTTTGACTTTACTGAATCAGATTGAGGCCAATACAACTTATTGATCATGAGCACAACATTTAGCAAGGCAGGAAAATTCTAACGGAAGGAAGACGTATATCATTGAGCTAATGCTGTTAAATAGAGAGAGAGAGAGAGAGAGAAACCAGTCTAGGGCTATTCTTAAACTTGGAGCTCATTATATTGAAGTACAAATCCAAACACCAGAAACGTTATGCATTTTATGAGTAATGAAATGTTACGAAAATTATACATTTTATTTATTCACACTGTATGGTTGAAATAATATTTTAGTTCACAACTTTAAGTTCCGTTGTTTAAAAAAATGCTTTATTGGCTAATGTTTCATAAACCTTCAGTTGTTATGCTCTAAAATCCATGCCATTATTTCACAGTATTTTTACCACCTAAATGACTAATCTTTAAAGTCACAATTCTATAATGGTCAAAATTACTCAGGCCAATGGTATTTTTTATTGACATTATTTTATTATTATTATTATTATTATTTTTTTTTTTTATAATTGTAGCCTACATAAATAGGTAAAGCAAAACAAATATTCGGATTGTCCCTTATTTTTTCCCTTGTTTTCTTAAATAATAAACACATTTTTTACAAGAATAAACATGATAACATATTATTAATTAATAAAAATAACTTAAGCAATTAAAACCCTTTTTTAAACTTGAATTTAAATACTATTAAACTAACTTTAAATTCTCAAGGAGTCATGGGTGTAGGTTTAGGGGGGGACGCTAGGTACTAGTCCCTATCAATATTTTGAGATGAGAAATTGGTCCCCACCAATATTTAGCAAGCTCCTTTGAACTGCTATTTGTATCTTTGCACTGATATTTGGATCGATTCTAACGGCCACGACGACAGTACAAGAAAAGCTGTAATTTGATTGGCAGTGGGGTATCTGACAGGCTACACACGCGGGCCGGGACTACTTTTGTGCTTGCACTAGCAGCGAGCGGGTGGTGTGTGTGTGTGTGCGCGCGCACGCGCATGTTGACAACGGCCGACGGTAAGTTACCAGGGCTCTCTCTGTGCCACATACAAAGGCCAGTAAAAACATTTTAATATTCAGTTTTTTTGCCCCTTTTTGTACTTTGTAGATGCCACCCAAGAAGAAAAAAGGGGACATAAGAAGCTTTTTCATAAAGCGGAGTCAGAGTGTAACGTTAAGTAGGCAAAATAACTAGCTAGCCAGTAGCCACACAAATAAACTAGCAGTAGTGACTGACCAGGCTTTCAAATGCAGATTCTACTGTGGAAAATAGTATTAACTGGTTAAAGTATGTGTTACCCAGGATGATAGAATGCTATGTTAGCAAGTAACAATGTCAATTAGCCTGTACCTTAACTTATATAACATAAACATTAACGTATATAATAGAAAAGGGTTATTATATTTATTTATTTAGATTTGTTTCCTTGTGGCAGAATATTTTTGTTAGTGTAAATACTAATGTACATAATAATTTATGTTAATAAAACGTTTGGTTGTTCAGCATTACACATTCTCAGGTTTTTATTTTTATCTTTTGAGAGTGCATTTTTGAGATTATACAGTTATACTAGCTCTTTAGGGACAGTATACAGGATGGTATATCGGGGTCAGGATAGAATATAATGAGATGAAGTAGATTCACTTCTGTATTGTGATATTCTGTATTGCCAACAGTCTGAAATAAAAAAGGAAATCAGCATTAAATCACTTGTAAACTGCCCAACTGAAGGAAACACTCATCACTATAATGGTGATCATACATTTTCAATAAATCATCAACATCTAAACCTCTGTTAATTCTTAATAAGACCTTCTGTAGATGTCTGACAGAAATAAAGTCAGTCTGGGGTGCGTTTCCCAAAAGCATCGTTGGCCAACTATGGTCGCAAGTTCCGTCGTTACCAATGAGTTCAATGGACATTGCGATGAACTTGCGACCAAGTCCATTTCCAAGTACATTTCCGCTTGTCAATGTACCAGTCTGCACGCACCGGCAGACGAGGCAGCTGTAGGTGGACCGGCCGATGAGGAAGACGAGGCAGCTGTAGGTGGACCGGCAGACGAGGCAGCTGTAGGTGGACCAGCCGATGAGGCAGCTGTAGGTGGACCAGCCAATGAAGAAGAGGAGGCAGCTGTAGGTGGACCGGCAGACGAGGCAGCTGTAGGTGGACCGGCAGACGAGGCAGTTGTAGGTGGACCAGCCAATGAAGAAGACGAGGCAGCTGTAGGTGGACCGGCAGACGAGGCAGCTGTAGGTGGACCGGCAGACGAGGCAGCTGTAGGTGGACCAGCCAATGAAGAAGACGAGGCAGCTGTAGGTGGACCGGCCGATGAGGCAGCTGTAGGTGGACCAGCCAATGAAGAAGATGAGGCAGCTGTAGGTGGACCGGCAGATGAGGAAGACGAGGCAGCTGTAGGTGGACCGGCCGATGAGGCAGCTGTAGGTGAACCAGCCAATGAAGAAGATGAGGCAGCTGTAGGTGGATCGGCAGATGAGGCAGCTGTAGGTGGACCAGCCAATGAAGAAGATGAGGCAGCTGTAGGTGGACCGGCAGATGAGGAAGACGAGGCAGCTGTAGGTGGACCGGCCGATGAGGCAGCTGTAGGTGGACCGGCCAATGAAGAAGACGAGGCAGCTGTAGGTGGACCGGCAGACGAGGCAGCTGTAGGTGGACCAGCCAATGAAGAAGACGAGGCAGCTGTAGGTGGACCGGCAGACGAGGCAGCTGTAGGTGGACCGGCAGACGAGGCAGCTGTAGGTGGACCAGCCAATGAAGAAGACGAGGCAGCTGTAGGTGGACCGGCCGATGAGGCAGCTGTAGGTGGACCAGCCAATGAAGAAGATGAGGCAGCTGTAGGTGGACCGGCAGATGAGGAAGACGAGGCAGCTGTAGGTGGACCGGCCGATGAGGCAGCTGTAGGTGAACCAGCCAATGAAGAAGATGAGGCAGCTGTAGGTGGACCGGCCAATGAGGAAGATGAGGCAGCAGTAGGTGGACCGGCAGACGAGGCAGCTGTAGGTGGACCAGCCAATGAAGAAGACGAGACAGCAGTAGGTGGACCGGCCGATGAGGCAGCTGTAGGTGGACCAGCCAATGAAGAAGACGAGGCAGCTGTAGGTGGACCGGCCAATGAAGAAGACGAGGCAGCTGTAGGTGGACCGGCAGACGAGGCAGCTGTAGGTGGACCGGCCAATGAAGAAGACGAGGCAGCTGTAGGTGGACCGGCCGATGAGGCAGCTGTAGGTGGACCAGCCAATGAAGAAGATGAGGCAGCTGTAGGTGGACCGGCAGACGAGGCAGCTGTAGGTGGACCGGCCAATGAAGAAGACGAGGCAGCTGTAGGTGGACCGGCAGACGAGGCAGCTGTAGGTGGACCGGCAGACGAGGCAGCTGTAGGTGGACCAGCCAATGAAGAAGACGAGGCAGCTGTAGGTGGACCGGCCGATGAGGCAGCTGTAGGTGGACCAGCCAATGAAGAAGATAAGGCAGCTGTAGGTGGACCGGCAGATGAGGAAGACGAGGCAGCTGTAGGTGGACCGGCCGATGAGGCAGCTGTAGGTGAACCAGCCAATGAAGAAGATGAGGCAGCTGTAGGTGGACCGGCAGATGAGGAAGACGAGGCAGCTGTAGGTGGACCGGCAGATGAGGCAGCTGTAGGTGGACCAGCTAATGAAGAAGATGAGGCAGCTGTAGGTGGACTGGCCGATGAGGAAGATGAGGCAGATGAGGCAGCAGTAGGTGGACCGGCCGATGAGGCAGCTGTAGGTGGACCAGCCAATGAAGAAGACGAGGCAGCTGTAGGTGGACCGGCAGACGAGGCAGCTGTAGGTGGACCGGCAGACGAGGCAGCTGTAGGTGGACCAGCCAATGAAGAAGACGAGGCAGCTGTAGGTGGACCGGCCGATGAGGCAGCTGTAGGTGGACCAGCCAATGAAGAAGATGAGGCAGCTGTAGGTGGACCGGCAGATGAGGAAAACGAGGCAGCTGTAGGTGGACCGGCCGATGAGGAAGCTGTAGGTGGACCAGCCAATGAAGAAGATGAGGCAGCTGTAGGTGGACCGGCAGATGTGGAAGACGAGGCAGCTGTAGGTGGACCGGCCGAGGAGGCAGCTGTAGGTGGACCAGCCAATGAAGAAGATGAGGCAGCTGTAGGTGGACCGGCCGATGAGGAAGATGAGGCAGATGAGGCAGCAGTAGGTGGACCGGCCGATGAGGCAGCTGTAGGTGGACCAGCCAATGAAGAAGATGAGGCAGCTGTAGGTGGACCGGCAGATGAGGCAGACAAGGAAGACGAGGGACCAGCTTCCTCATCTCTAGAGTCCTTTACGCTTTTTAGGAAGCTCACAGAGGCCGGTGTTCGAGGAATGTGTGGACGCCTTTTCATGAATGGGTAGACCAGCGCTTTCCCCAGCTCCTGGAGAAAAATCCGCCTCTTGTAGCTTTTCTGCTGCCCCCAGGTTGAATTAATCTCCCTCCATAGAACAAAGGAGTTGTAGGCCGAGACATCCAGGATGTTAAAAAAGATAGCCATGGGCCAACGAGCTGTTTTTCGGGCACAGGTGTATGTTGCAACAATCTGTAATATTACACAAACATGTACAACATTTTAGTAAATCTATTTTATAATGCAATTTACTTTTTTCTCAATACATTTCAAGTTCAATTTATCATTTATCTTAGAATCTAAGTAATTATTGTTCAATTATTTTTAGCATTGAACAAATACCACATACCTTGTCTAGATTATGGACTCTTCCTTTGGTGGCATTGTAATCTAGAATCATCATGGGCTTTCTGTCTTCGCGGTCACTCACTCCTGCATTATTATGCATGGTGCTCATCAGAATCACATTCTTCTTTTTTGGGGGGTAGTACGACACGATGGTGTGTGTCTCAGTGAATCCAAAAAGTGAAGAATGAAGTGGCCTGTTTTGCATTGTCACCAATGCACTTGGGAGCTCCGCTCTGTTCTTCCTTACAGTGCCCAGCAGCCCTTTTTTTCTTTGCAGGAGCTCTGTACCACCAAGTGCATAAGACGTGAAAAAATTGTCACACGTGAGAGAGAGAGAGTCTCTTTTGTATTTTTTTTTAGCATATTCTCAAAATTTGCTGTTGCAGTCTTGCCAGTTAATCTCTCTCTCTCTCTCTCTCTCTCTCTCTCTCTCTCTCTGTGTGTGTGTGTGTGTGTGTGAGTAAGTGCGTGTGTGTGTGTTGCATTTGAGCGAGAGTCTCTTTTGTATTTTTATTTATTTATTTTTGCATATTCTCAAAATTTGCTGTTGCAGTCTTACCAGTCTCTCTCTTTCTCTCCCTCTCTTTCTCTCTCTCACACTCTCTCTCTCTCTCTCTCTCTGTGTGTGTGTGTGCAAATTTTTTTTCATTTATTGATTTTATGTGGAATATTCTACAAATTTGCTGTTGCAGTCGCCAGTTTATCTGTGTATGTGTGTGTGTGTTTGTGTGTGTGTGGGGGGGGGGGGTCTTATTTGCACTCTTGATGTTCTAATCTAGAGTGTCACCCCTTCATTGCTGTACACTTTTTTTCAGCACAGTTGCTGATCTGTAGCTTGTACCACCAAAAGTTTCTCTGAGTTTTCCTATTTTTTCGTATTTCCCATTCATTTCCTATGTCGCCCGTTTTCGGGCGGGAGGAAGCTAAGTGTGACTTTTTTTTTTACGACCCTTTAACATATCAGAATCATCTCCTTGATTTTTTTGTGTGTTCATATAGGTAATACAACAAAAGTCACCAAGTTTCATCCCCATCCGATGAAGCAAAAAAAATTAACATTTCAAAACGTTCAAGAAGCCCAGAGGGTTAATGAGTGAATCATTTATGCAACCGATTCGTTCAAAAAAGTTAATTCAGTCAATAAATAAACATCATTCATACATTTCCACGCCCATTTCTGATTTTACGCAGTACTGTTTGAACCAGGCTTTTATTTTGGTCTGGCGTTGTGACGTCATAAAGCTGCGCCGCGCTCCTGCTTCTGTTGTGATTCGCCTGAAGAAAGGTTTGTGGATTTTAAGTTTTTAAACCAGTGCTAACTGTTTCATCAATTTAAACTTTTTTTTACAAGCTATGTAAACAAATTCAGTCTTAAATGTAACGCGACAATGAGGTATTTAGTGTTAGTAAAATAAAGCGTTATCGTTTATTAACGGAGAATGTGCCTCACATATTGCTCTCTATGTCCTCATATACATCGTAAACACTTGAACTTATGACTTTAACTTCACTACATTTGAAAGACAAATGTCGTACTTTTCACTCTACTACATTTCTATCAAGGTCTTCGAAGTAAAAGATAGTTAGTAGCAGCTTTGAAAGTCAGTGGGTGATTTTTCTTCTCTTAATCGAGAAGACTTTCCTCAGAAAGTCCATCAGTAATCACTCTTGTAGTGCTACATCAAGCGATTTCTAGCATTTTTTGAACACTGACCCGTTCTATGATCTATGATAATACGTTAATATTATGGTGTATATGTTAGAACCAAAAATGATGTCAGATTTTTCTAAAGTGTGTAATTGAAAATAATACATATAAAGCCGCAGACGAACTGTTGTGTATCTAATTTTTTTTTTAAATAGGTTTTGGCTTGAAGCAGCACTCCACAGAACCTTCTGTATGTGACATTAAAGAAGCCCACTGCAAAAACAATTAGACAAAAGCAATTAGACCGCATTTTTAACATTTTTGTTTTGATGTCAAATAAGTCTTGCCGTTTTCATTTTTGTTAAAGCAGTGTTGCTATTGTAAAGTTATAAAGCTACAGTTGTGTTGCTTGGTTTAAAGATTTGTTTTCTTCCTTATCACTCCGTTTTTACAGCAATTTCAGCATCTACTGTTCAAATGAGGATGAATGGTTTGACATAGATATGTGCTCATACTGTCAGAGCTGTTTGAGATCACATACACAAAATATTGTCATCTGTTACGTAAACCTTTAAGAATTTCACCAATACATTATATTAATAAACAATTATATACATTTACAAATGCAAACATCTAGACCACAAAGGAGCTTGTTAACCATTTCCTCCATTTGTTCTCAAAGATTTGGGTTTGCAGCCGAAGTGTATTTGAGAGTTTTTCCATTTCTCTAACCTCAGTCTTCTCTTGTAGTTGGGACTTCCTTGTACCATTTCCGGGTTATCTCCTTTTTTACTAGTTGCCAGTAAACGTTGAGGTAAATAGCCTATATATCTCCTAAGTAAAGAAAATAAAATAATTGTAGACCATGTGGAGTGAAAAGTATTATTGTATTATTGTTTAGCATTCTTCTTATATGATCAAAAGTCTGACGTCTTCTGATAAACCCTGTTTAATGTGAATCTGTCAGATCAGGTAGATACATCTCAAGTTTTTTTTCCACTAAAATGGAGGCAAATAATTTGTAATCCACATCGATAACTGATACAGGTCTACCTGAGCTACACAGGGTTTTCTCTTTTCCTTCGAGTATAATTGAAATGACTGCTTCCCTCCAAGAAGGGCATAACTGCTTCTTTAAGGGTCCAATTAAATGATGAAATAAGAAGTGGTGAAATCTCTTTTCTAAATGTTTTAAACCACTCTGAAGGCAGACCATCATTACCAGGCATTTTATTATTCTTAAGATTAAGGCTTTATCTAGTTCCTACTGTGTAATTTATTTTGCTAAAAGCTTATTTTGTTTCTGTCCAATAGAATGAAGGTCAAGAGAATCTAAAAATGTTTTAATTGAATCACTATTTACTTGCATCTGTTGTGAATATAAAGATTTGTAATATTATTCAAATGCCTCTTTAATCTTATCCAAGTGATGCAGTGTGTCCCGAGACAGGGTCCTGTGTCTTATAGATTGTTGCCTTGTTTCCATACTGATTTTTTAGTTGCTGTCGAAATCGTTTCATAAAATGTTTCTTTTAGAATTGTTTTCTCTATATAATTTTTGTAAAATCTCATCTTATTTTTAATACATTTCAATCTGCTTCAAAATCTGAGAATCATTGTTAATTGCATGTTATTCTCTAAAACGCTTTAATTCACCGTTAAGATTTTAAGAACAAAGTTCTCTTGCCTTCTTAAAGGCTGTAAAAATATAAATTATTTTACCCCTTAAAGGGTTAGGTCACCCAAAAATTAATATTTGATGTTTTGATGAATTTGTTTCTTCAGTAAAACACAAATTCCTTCACACATCTGTATGCCTTGACCCCAGCCTCAGTGCATTCCTTGTGAAATTCACTCAAATTCTTGAATCGATTTTGCTTGACGATCCTCATAAGGCTGCAGTTCTCTCGGTTGGTTGTGCATCTTTTTCTTCCACGCTGTTTCCTTCCACTCAACTTTCTGTTAACATGCTTGGATACAGCACTCTGTGAACAGACAACTTCTTTGGCAATGAATGTTTGTGGCTTACCCTCCTTGTGAAGGGTTTCAATGATTGTCTTCTGGACAACTGTCAGATCAGAAATCTTCCCAATGATTGTGTAGCCTAGTGAACCAAACTGAGAGACCATTTTAAAGGCTCAGGAAACCTTTGCAAGTGTTTTGAGTTGATTTGCTGATTGGCATTCGATTAGATTAGATTCAACTTTATTGTCATTATGCAGAGTACAAGTACAGAGCTAATGAAATGCAGTTAGCATCTACGTATTTTTCGGACTATAAGTCGGATCTGAGTATAAGTCGCATCAGTCCAAAAATACGTCATGATGAGGAAAAAACCATATATAAGTCGCACTGGACTATAAGTCGCATTTATTTAGAACCAAGACAAAACATTACCGTCTACAGCCGCGAGAGGGCGCTCTATGTGTTCAGTGTAGACTACAGGAGCCCTGAGCAGCATCTCTGGCAGCATAGAGTGCCCTCTCGCGGCTGCAGACGGTAATGTTTTCTCTTGGTTCATTTCTCTTGGTTCATGTCAAATTAATTTTGATAAATAAGTCGCACCTGACTATAAGTCGCAGGACCAGCCAAACTATGAAAAAAAGTGTGACTTATAGTCTGGAAAATACAGTAGCCAGAAGTGCAAGAATATAGTGTTTTATATACATAAAAGTGCAGAGTAAGTGAAGCTATGATTTACGGAATGTACAGTGGAGTTGCTATATATACAGCATTGAGCAGAGTATATACAGAATATAAATAGGAATGCAATGTAGGGATTGTATGTACATTATGAACAGAGCAATGTAGGATTATATATCCAATATGAACAGAAGCAACATGAGAACAGTGGTAAGAAATACAGTTGGATGAGTGTGCAAAAGTATTGTTAAACAATGTATTCTATGCAAAATAAGATTTAATAAGAAGGTTATCTGATGTTATCTGGTTATCTGATGTTCTACGCGGACACTGTTCTAAGCTTAGAGCTGCTTAAATGGTGTGGCGCAAATCCAAAAATACTACTGACCTTAATGTGTATCAGTCACTCCTATCTTCTTTCTCTGCTAATGTCTCCACTGCTAAAATGACATACAACCATAACAAAATTAACAATTCTTCTAACTCTCGCATGCTTTTTAAAACATTTCCCTCACTTCTTTGTCCTCCTCCTCCCCCTCCTGATTCATCTCTAATAGCTGACAACTTTGCCACATTTTTCATTAATAAAATTAAACCCATTAGTGCACAATTTTCCACACCACAATCAGTCAAGCAAATATCACCAGCAAACTTACACTCATTTTACATTCTTCTCTTCACTCTCTGAGGCAGAAGTCTCAAAACTCATCCTTTCTAATCACCCTACTACTTGCCCACTTGATCCTATTCCATCTCATCTCCTTCAAGCCATTTCTCCTGCAGTTGTACCTGCACTCACTCACATCATCAACACTTCCCTCCACACTGGTGTTTTTCCCTCATCATTTAGACAGGCACGTATAACTCCACTACTTAACCCCAACCTCAACCCATCTCTTTTAGAGAACTACAGACCAGTTTCTCTTCTTCCTTTCATTGCAAAAGCACTTGAACGAGCTGTGTTCAACCAAGTCTCTACATTTCTCATACACAACAACCTCCTTGACAGCAACCAATCTGGCTTCAGAAGTGGACATTCAACTGAGACGGCCTTGCTCTCAGTTGTTGAAGCTCTAAGACTGGCAAGAGCGGAATCCAAATCTAAGAGAGCAGGTGCTGGTTAGATTGGTGGTGTGGAGTTCAGAAGGGTCACTGGGGGAAAAAGATCTTCATGAGCCTATTAGTGTGAGAGCGTAGGCTCTAGGGCTGTCACTTTTAGTTCGAAAATCGATTGCACAATCGATCGGACCAACCAAAAAAAGTTTCGAAAATGAAAATAGGGAATCGATTTTAACCAAATATGTACACTATTAATTTTAAAAGAATTAAACAATTTAAAAAATATAGATGTAACAAAACTCACAAACAAGAAAAGAAAATAAAGAATTCCGAAAATGCAAGTATGCGTTGCGAAAGCTAGACAGAAAATACCAGCAATTTTACACGCCTATAAGACCCAGTGACGTCGAAAGCAACCTCTTATGCTGATTTCAATGTAAAGACGCGTTTACGCGCGTCTGGAGGTCTCGTGGCACGAATGAGGCGTTTAGCGCAGCGCGGTAGACGCGAATTCGCCTAATTCGCGCATTTAGTTACAGGAGATGCTGAGTTATGAAAAGGAGCCACCATTGCAAGCTGACAGCGACCGGCTTTTGTGGTGGAAAATTGGCAGTAATACCCCCACCTTGCGCAGCTGTACCCGAGTTTCCCTGGGACATCAGTGCGGTCGGAGCGCGTCTTCTCAACAGCTTGACATATAGTGAATAAAAAACGCTCTGCTCTGGACCCCGAAAATGTTGATCGACTTGTTTTCCTGTCCAATAAATTTGTAATGGCCCTAGCCTTTTTGCGCATTTCATGCCTGCCTAGTGCCGCCTAGCCTAAGTGTCAGTTACGTTCAATAAAAAAACACACATGGCCTGTTCTCAAGTCCATTTAAAGTTTCATTTTTTTTAACAGTTGTTTGAAATGGATTGAATCATTATTTAAAATAATCTTGGAGATTTTTGAATTGCGTAAATCATAAAATCAGCCGGGTTGAAGCCTGCAGTGATGTTTTTCTTTTGTTATGGCAGCCGTCCCCTCTGCATATATATTTTTTTCGAGAATGTTGCACTCCTGTTGCTGTTTGTTATTCTGCACGAAACTTCATGCCAATAAATAAGAAATATTACTGACTTGTGCGTTTCCAGCGCTCTCTTTACGTTCGTCCGTTATTTGACATTGAAAAAGGAAACGTCTTTTTTTTTTGACATGGAAAATAGATTTTACAATCGATTCAATGAACACTTATGTCTTAAAAATCGAAAATGATTTTTTCACAAAAGTGACAGTCCTAGTAGGCTCCTATAATGCTTGCCAGATGGAAGGAGGGTAAAAAGTCCATGGTTAGGGTGAGAGGCATCCATTCGTCCAAAAGTGACTGTTTACTATAGCTGTAGTTCGCATAACTGAATCAAACGAACACGAAGGAAATAACCAGGTAAATGAACACTATTTTCCGAAATCTGGTAAAACGCTGAGCCTCGCAATGTGTTCTCGCCGCCATCTTGGTCAGAATATGTCATCATATTCTAATTTGTTGAGGTTTTGGGTTTTTCGTTGAATGTGAGCCAAAATCATCGCAATTAAAAGAAGTAAAGACTTAAAATACTTCAGTCTGTGTGCATTGAATTTATTTAAGACACGAGTTTCACAGTTTGATTTGAATTACTAAAATTAATGAACTTTTTTTCTTTTATTATTCTCACCTTAAACAGGACAAAGTGTTCAAACAGAAAAACTGCTGAAGAAGCTGAGATCCACATGACCCTGTTATAAAGATGGCATTAATCAAGGAGGAGAGTGAAGACAAGAAGATTGAAGAAGCATGCAGAGTCAAACAAGAAGATACTGAGGAACAAACAGGTTGATTTTTATTCTCAAAGCTGAACTCACTCATCTGATTAAAGTCAAGATCTACAGAAATAAATGATATTTTTGAAAAAATGTCATGAGTGCCCTAATTAATATTTTTTATGACATGGAGCAGGTCGCCTCATGTGAACAGTAGGCTGTTTGGTGTGCCATATGTTGTCCTATAAATAATTGCAATAAACAATATAATTGTGATTTTTTTTTAATAAAAAAAAAAAAAGTTATGCCTCTGATTAAGTTTACAATATAATGGCATAATATCAGTATTTCAACTGATAAAATTATATCATTAATAACTCACCCTTGTGTCGTTCCAAACCCCAAGACCTCCGTTCATCTTCAGAACATAGTTTAAGATATTTTAGATTTAGTCTGAGAGCTCTCAGTCCCTCCATTGAAGCTGTGTGTACGGTCTACTGTCCATGTTCAGAAAGGTAAGAAAAACATCATCAAAGTAGTCCATGTGACATCAGAGGGGCAGTTAGAATTTTTTGAAGCATCAAAAATAAATTTTGGTCCAAAAATAGCAAAAACTACGACTTTATTCAGCATTGTCTTCTCTTCCGTGTCTGTTGTGAGAGAGAGTTCAAAACAAAACAGTTTGTGATATCCGGTTCGCGAACAAATTTTTTAAATTTTTTTTTCGATGCTGGACAGGACAGTATACCGTACACACAGTTTCAATGGAGGGACTGAGAGCTCTCGGACTAAATCTAAAATATCTTAAACTGTGTTCCGAAGATAAATGGAGGTCTTACTGGTTTGTAACGACATGATGGTGAATTATTAATAACATAATTATGATATTTGGGTGAAATGTCCCTTTAAACTAGCATCTAACAATGGACAATGGAATTTTTTCCCCTCTAACCTACAGTTCTGTAACCATAAAAGCTACTATGTAATTTGCCTTCTGACTAAGCATTTAAATAATCCAGTGAATGCACCTAAAGAATGCAGAGTCGAATTGTTAAAATCTAATCTAATTTAATTGTGAATCAGCAGAATTCTCTGCCAGCTGGTTTCACCTTCGGAGCGGCAGAATATTAGCAGTTCCCTGGTAATGGCTGTACACAAAGCTTATATTTTTCCAGTGGTTCCCAACCTTTTTCAACTCACGACCCACACAACCAAACACATGTTTGCGGCCCACTGCAAAAAAATTAACTGACCCCGCTATTGTTGGGTTAATAACTTAGTACTCAGAAGCTAGATTGTTTACTGTCTTTATTGAATGAACTGACAATGAACAGAAAATAACTCTGTCTGGCTCAGCAAAACGGAAAAACCAGATCCAGGCAGAGCTCGGCAGCAGGTCAGTGGAGCAAGCAGTCAGGAGGAAACATGCAGATCAGTGTTGAGACGAGCAGTCAGAATCAGCGGAGAACAAAAGCACTGGACAAAGCAAGACTAGAGTCAGACTAGAGTGACAAGCGCAAGCTGAGAGCAGATATAGAGCCAAAAAACTGGCCAGAAACCAATGAGCAGCTGAAAAACAAAGACACAATTTATTCTTAAACCAATCCACGAGCTTGAATAGTGGAAGCATAGATACAGTTTAATATTAATTGTTTTTTATATAATTATATGAGATGATGTTATTATGTTATGACTTAGACATTTTTACATATATGAACAATATTATTGTTTTTATAGTAATTTAGCACTCACTATTCTAATTCTATTGTTTAAAAAAATCTAACTACCTTTCTAATCTTTCTTATTCTATTCTATCGTTTTTTTTTATTATTATTATTTAAAATCCCATGCTAGGTGTACGGTGTTAACCTAACTTGAGACTTGTTATAGCACTTATATATCATTGCTCTTTTTGTTGTTTTTGATTGCTTCCACTGTCCTCATGTGTAAGTAGCTTTGGATAAAATCGTCTGCTAAATGAATAAATATAATGTAATTGGAGGCCCACCTGCAATACCATCGCGACCCCCAGGTTAAAAAAACCACTGTATTAATCTACACAGCGTTTCTAGCTTTTCAAATGTTTTAAAATTGATTTATACGAGTCTAATATGATACAGCGGGCTGTAAGAAGAGACATTGCGGGCCACCATTTGCCCATCCCTGATCTAATAAATCTAAATCTGCAGCCATTTTAGTGGCTTCAGTTGAAGTGTCACGTTTTCATTTCAAAAGTGTTTGTTTTCCAGTAGATGATGGCAATCTTCTCTTAAACCATGGGACATCTTTCATGTCATCTCCATGAATGAAACGATATATTTTTTAAATTAAAAGTCAGTTTAGTAGAAACATAACTTAATATAAATATATAACATCCTGACTGTACACTTACACTTACATAGACATTGAAAAGGGGATTTTAATTAGCTGTATAGCCAAAGAGATAAATGACAGAGGAAGCATGATTGGGTAAAATGAATGTAATTTTAAATTATTGTCTTAATTATTAGCATTAATTACTATACCATTTATCTGATATGAATTGCTATAAATTTGATAAAGCACGTTCCAAAGTAGTTTTTAATGCAATTGACTGGAATTGCAATCCGTCATAGGCCAAACTTTTTTTCCTCAAATCTCATATCACATCAGAAAGGCATTATTTCAAATAAAAATTTAATAAATAATCAAAGGTAAAAAAGTATCAGGTATGGGTTAGGGTTGGTGTAGGGAGGGCTTTTGTTGTCTCAAAAAGGTGGCACCCATTTAATAATTTGAATTAAAATGATAATTTACGTTATTACAGTTTTATAATGTACTACAAAACTGTTGCAAAAAATCGCCACTGTTTGCAAAAGTAGTATAAACAGCAGAAAATCCTGCTATTTTAACAGTGTAAATATAATCTCTAAGTATTTAAACTTAGTGTAAATAGCACATTTGCTAAAAATACTGTTATTTTCACTTAAATAGAATCTATAGCTATTCTATATCTATAGCTATTTGCACTTGCGCTGATTTATACTTGACGTCTGCAAGTTCGCAGCAAATATGATGTCATCATGGTGTGGGCTGAAGTTCACTTTGAGTGTCAGTGAGCACAAGCTCATTTCGCATGGCAGTGTGCATGGCATATTTTTTTTTTTTTTTACTTTCCGATGGGCTCTGCTTTTGAGATGCACAACTTAAGGGAGACTCCAACCAAACAGGCATGTCTTTAGCAGAAATGAGCTTTTTTGTGTGTGAAAATCCCTGACTAATGAAATTGATTCATACATTTTATCCATTATACAGTATTGTTTTAATTGCAGAAAAAACATTATCTGGAACCTCAATCAAACATAAACATGTGAGCAGTGAAAGAACTAGAAGAAATAACTGCTTCCATACCACACTTTAAAAGTGAGAGAGGAAACCTGCAATATTGATGCATACAAACTCATGGAGACAGTCATTTATAAAGGCTGTGCTTTCATCCATTTTAACTTGGAGTAACAAAGAGAAAATCATTTTCTAGAAAAAAAACAAAACAGCTATACATTTGATATTCAGATTCTCAAATATTTGTAAATAAATGTTAAAGTGTTGTTGAATGTTATGTTAAAGTGCATAGATGGTCAGTAAATTTAGGGGGCTATGTGCGATATGCAGATTTAATTTAAAACACGTGAATTCATCCTGAAAGAAATAAAACTGATTTGAAACTAAGTGCCTGTTGAAGAGGGAGTATATTTTATAGTTACATATAAAATGCACATTTGGTGAAAGAAACTTCATTATTGATCATTATTGCTACTTGTACAGCAAATTAATGTTCAATTGTGCAATGATTAATCTTAAATCTAGATGAAATCAAGGTTTATTTAATAATTATTTAGCACAAAACTTTAAACTTTAAGGAGGTTTGCATTGAAGCCAGCGGGCATCATTTTGATCCTAGAATATTTTATTATTATTTGAGTCCTGTTGCACCATAACTATAAACTCAGATTTAAATATGTATTATGTATTATTAACTTTAAACATATTCTCATATTAAATTAAATACACATGCAATTAAAGTGGTGGTTGTTTGTAATTTCAGTGTTTTAATTTTAGTTAATGTGTAATGTTGCAGTTTCTTCATAAACAATATTTGCAAACTTAGAATGCTAAAAGTTCAATGCGGAGATAGTCTTTAAAATTATGGCAGTTTAACGCCTACAAATATGGCTGATTGGGACTACAACGAGCTACTTCCTGGGTTAGTGACATCATAAAACCTGAAATTTACATAAACCCCACCCCGGGGAACATACAACACAGGGTGTGCGAGGCCATGTTGCTCTGCTCTTTATTCATATATGAATCAAGAATATGTCTTCTAACGATTCTAATGGATTCGCAAATTTAAAAATCTATGTTTTTTAAAGCAATGTTCTTATTCTTAATACTGTTCCTCGCATCCTCTTCTCTGCATACACTCTGCTCTGCTGCATTTCTCTCTCTCTCTCTCTATCTCTCTCTCTCATTCAGATCATCAGCTTCAATTATAGCTTTGTGTATAGACAGATGGATATTTTTCACCACTACGATAAGCTTTAAACGTGGACACGTTTTCTTTTTTCTCGTATGTGTCGTCATTTCCTATCAAAATACTTGCTACGGATGCGATAATGCAGAAAATCAAACCTAATCTGATTTATTTTATTTTTTATGATGGGTGAAATTTTCGGATCCAGTGTGTAAATGTGATGGACACAAAATCGTATTTATTTATTTTTATTTTTTACGTGTGAAAATTTTTGATGGGAATTTCGAACTCAGTGTGCAAAGACCTTTACAGTTACGAAGTAAACAATTACTTTACAAACATTTTACAACGCAATCATGTATTCTGTTGTATTACAGCTTTATCAGGATAAAACTGTATATTAAAAGGAAACATAAGCAGTAGCATTTAAAAATAATAGCATATAAAATGCACATTTGGTGAAAGCTTGGCCAACATGAAAGGATTCGATTCTGGATTTGTGTTATGGGTCGATTAAAGGAGCTTAAAGTCATTCGGGAAACATCCTTTGGGAACCTCAGATAATAATATGGTTATACTTGTCCCTATATATAAAACTGTTCTGAAACGTGAAAAGCCACAGGTAATTAAGACGAAAGTCTGGTCTTAAGATGCCACGTTACATTTAAAAGGGTGTCTGGATTGTACAGATTGGATTGTTTTTATGGACTGGTTCAGACATTGATCAAGTTACAGATGAAATTTGTAATTATATGACATTTTCTGAGGACGTTAATACCTGTAAAATAGTTTAAGAAATTTCCAAACAGTAAACCGTGGGTTGCAAAATCACTCAAGATTCTTCTGTCATAAAGGAACAGGGCTTTCAAAGAGGGAAATTCTGTAGAGCATTATATGCTAAAAAGAGAAATTAAGGGTGAAATAAAGAGGGCTAAAGCAGTTTATAAGGAAGATCTCGAGTTCAAATTAAAAAATGGAAATTTAGGTTCTGTTTGGGAGGGGATGCATTTAATTACAGGTCAGGATAGTAAAAAAATAAATAATATAATTAGTTTGAACGGATTCAGTTCCGATACAGCTTTACCACAGGATTTTAATCATTTTTATTTGATATTTGATACGCATGATTTTGAATTAGAAATTGAGGATTTCAAAAATAAGTGTAGGATAAACCGAGATAATGTTGGTGTCCCTTTTGATGTAGGAGATGTGATAACAGTTTTTAAACAATGTAAAATCAGGAAGGCACCGGGGCCTGATAATATAGGGGGTCGTTTACTTAAGGAATGTGCTGAGCCGTTAGGACCAATATTTTATGACATTTTTGCCTGTTTCCTAAAAATACAAAAAAGTATCGCACATTGGAAGCAGTATACTCTGATTCCATAGCCTAAAAAGCAGAATGCACAGGTATTAGATGATTTTAGACTTGTGGCACTTTCATCCTTAGTGATGAAATGTTTAGAAAAATTAGTTAAGAGAGAAATTATGCATAAGACTGAGAGTTCTCTAGACCCTCTTCAATTTGCTTACAGAAATAAGCGAGGCGTAGAGGATGCTGTCGCAACTCTCTTACATTTAGTATTTCAGCATTTAGAGAAGCCGAAAACTTTGTTAAATTACTTTTTATAGATTTTTCATCTGCCTTCAATACCATTCAGCCACATATTTTAATTGACAAACTCATTGAAGAATTTGGGTTGGATTTTTATCTGGTAGGCTGGATTTTAGATTTCCTTGTGCAGAGAACACGGAGTCAAAGTAAACGACTGTTATTCTGAATGGTTGGTCTCATCAACTGGGTCACCTCAAGGGTGCGTCCTCTCTCCCTTATTATTTATTTTGTACCCTAATGCGTGTAAGAGTAGTTTTGAAAATAGGCACATCTTAAAATTTGCTGACAACTCTGTAATCGTTAGCTTATTGAGTGAGGAGGATTTTACGCATGGTCCTGTAGTTAAGAAATTTACTGTTTGGTGTCAGAATGCTTTTTTAAAACTTAATGTTCTGAAAACTAAAGATATGACTATTGATTATAGATTGAGGGGGAAATCAATCGATGATAAGCAAATAAGTATTAATGGAGCGGGTATCCAGAGTGTTGAACAGTTCAAGTATTTGGGTACTGTATTAGATTGTAAATTGATGTTTTCTGCAAATACTGATGCTTTGTGTAAGAAGGGGTAGCAAAGATTGTATTGCTTAAGGAAATTGAGGTCATTTAATGTGGATAAAACATTGATGTGCATGTTTGACAGATCCTATATTGAGTCGTTTTTATCCTTTTCATTGTTGTGCTGGTTCAGCTCTCTGAATGTGAAAAATAAAAACCGTATGGAGAGGATTGTAAATCAGGGAAACAAAATAACAGGGAGGAAGCAGATGACTATGGCTCAGTTATACCATAGACAGGTGTTGGGGAAAGCCGAGAACATTTTGTTAGATGATTCTCACCCCTTGTATTCTGAGTTCCATCTTCTCCCGTCTGGTAGCCGGTATAGAACTTCGCTTAGTTAAAGTTTTTTATGTGTGTGTGTGACATTGTTTTATGTGTATGCTTGTTTGCTGCAACCAAATTGCCTTCAGGAAATGAATAAAGATGAACTGAACTGAACTATCTTAAAGTATGAGACAACCACAAACAAAAAAACATACCATTCTGCGGATGCAGAAAGCTCAGTCTCTGGCCAATTGCCCATCTAGAGTGATGATGAATCTAATTTGTTACACGAACATGCACGAAATTCATTAGGCAAATGTAATATACCAATGCCTACAAAAAAAAGTCTACAAAGAGCAAAATCCAAAACCCAACAGAAAGTCAGTTTTTTTTTTCTTTTTTTCTAATATTTTTTGACATTTCAGATATTTTAGCAAACTATTCTTAGAGATTTCATCAGATCAACACAAAAGGGTGACCATACCTCCTCATTTCCATGGACAAAAATAAACTAAATAAATGTATCTGACTGGGATGTTTTTAAATAGGCCAAAATGTCTGATTCAGCTTTTGCTTTCTATAGTTTTTGCATTGCTTTGACCTTTCTCTTTAGGTTCCATCTCCTTGCATGCCATCATTGGTTGGTCATGTATACAAATATTGCTCAAACTGAATCTCAAACATCTTATATTTTTATTTTGTCTTTTTTCATCTTAGACCTGATGGTGCTGAAAGAGGAGAGTCAAGAACCAACTGAAATTGAAAAGAGAAATCCACATAAGAATCAACATGATTTTATAACTGGAGAAAAATCTTTTAGTTGCTCACAGATTGAAATAACTTCAAGAAATATGGATCAAAGTACGGAAAGGAGTAGTTATTGCACCTGCCAACAGTGTGGAAAGTGTTTCAGTAAAACATGTATTAAAAAACACATGAGAGTTCACACAGGAGAGAAGCCTTATGTATGCCCTCAGTGTGGAAAGTGTTTCAGTCAAAAAGTAACTCTAAAAAGCCACATTAGAATTCACACCGGAGAGAAGCCTTATGTGTGCCCTCAGTGTGGAAAGAGTTTCACTCATCCTGCAAACCTTAGAAGTCACATGAGAGTTCACACTGGAGAGAAGCCTTATACCTGCCAACACTGTGGAAAGGCTTTCAGTCAAAAAGGAACTCTTAAACGACATATTAGAATTCACACTGGAGAGAGGCCTTACGTATGCCCTCAGTGTGGAAAGAGTTTTACTCATCCTGGAAACCTTGCAGGCCACATTAGTGTTCACACTGGAGAGAAGCCTTATGACTGCCAACACTGTGGAAGAAGTTTCAGTCGGAAAAGAAGTCTTAACTCCCACATGACAGTTCACACTGGAGAGACCCTTTTCACCTGCCAACAGTGTGGAATAAGTTTCACTCAAAAAGTAACCTTTAACAGACACTTGAGAATTCACAATGAAGAGCTGCCTTACACATGTGATCAGTGTGGAAAGAGTTTTGATCAACATGAAAACCTTGAGGTCCATTTGAGCATTCATAGAAGGAAACCCTACACATGCCCTCAGTGTGGAAAGTGTCTCGGACAGAAACGATACTTAAAAGACCACATGAGAATTCACTCTGGTGAGCAACCCTACACCTGCCCTCAATGCGGAAAGAGTTTCAATTATAAACTACACTTTGAAGACCACATGAGAATTCACACTGGAGAGAAGCCTTTCACCTGCCAAAAATGTGGGAAAAGTTTCTGCCGGAAAGGAAACCTTAACAGGCACATGAGAGGTCACACTGGAGAGAAGCCATTTTTATGTGGTCACTGCGGAAAGAGTTTCAGTTTTAAATCAGCCCTTAAGTATCACATGAGTTTTCACATGTGAAAGAACTGTTTTTATGTCACCAATGTGGAACTGTGGAAAGTTTATGACAAGAAACGGGTTAGGAATCATGTAAAAACATCAGAGAGAAGCCTT
This sequence comes from Carassius carassius, assembly GCF_963082965.1. NCBI lineage: Eukaryota > Metazoa > Chordata > Actinopteri > Cypriniformes > Cyprinidae > Carassius > Carassius carassius. The sequence continues at coordinate 25,708,432 of NC_081780.1, forward strand.
TACTCTCCCTTACTGTAGAAAGACTTGTAGAAACAATAAAACCTTTAGGTACACAGAAGCAACCCTGATATAGTTCAAAATACCTGAGCAGTGGATTTTCCCACATTTTCTCAAGGGTGGGAGTCAATTGGCAGGTAAATGCATGGGTGTTTCTTTTGATCAAATAGATAAAATGTATTCACTCAATTTACACATAAATGTTGAATGAGACAATGGAAAAAGATAAGGACAGCAGCAGCTTTTGTTTCTGCTTATAGCTCCAAAAACAACACCAAATGCTGTGGATGCATGTTAGAAGTGAGGACTGGTGTAGAGCACTGTGCTTGGTAGGTTTTTTTCATCTTCAAACCACACTTACAACTTCAGCTGACAAAATTTGTATCACATCTGGAACAATGCTTCCCACTATGTTTAAGCATTAGATCAGTGGGCGGAGAGTAGGCCGTCTTTTATGGCTGTTTCTATCACAAAAGCAATCTAGTCAAATGCGTTTTCCATTACCTTTGGAAGTGGTTAAAAGTCGACAAGCTAAAATGTTTGTACCTGTATTTAGAGTTCTCTACTTACAGTCAGATCTTAATTCCAGGTGCAAACGTGGTTAATATGTACATGGCTTAAACGTATAGTATGTAATTTTTGGCCACCAGGGGTCACTCAATCAAAATAATAACATAAGACGTACTTTGATGACGTCGGGAAAGAGCGTAGGCGTATACATATTAATTCATGACATTTCAATGTTTGAAAGTCAATAGGTAAGACATAAATTCAGATATAAATGTAATTTAAAAAATAAATAAATAATTATCGATTTTCAAATATTGCACAGTCTATTTTGCCGTCAATACTGTTGATGGTGTCCTTTATCAGTAGGCTTTATATTTATGTTCAACATGAAGTATAGATATTGTTGTCATGAAGACAAGAGCCTGGTCTGTCAGCGGTCTCCCTCTATGTCACCTACAGCAGCAGCAGCACGGTTCTGGTGTGTAAAGACGCAGAAAACGCGAGGCAGCCGCCACGCAGCCAGTGTGTCAGACCCCTATCAAATCAATATTCCATCTAGCTAGTAGTAATATATGTTAAAAAAACACAGTTGCCTTTCGTTAATAATTATAATTATGTTTATACTATGATATGGAACAAGATAGTGAACTGCATTTGAAGCTACTTTATCCAGCTAGATATAGAACACATGTAGATTTACATTATACTCTACATGAGAGCTAGTCCGTCTGCGTTTTACACAAGACATCATCGTTTCACAAAATATACGGATAGATACAGTTAGCTGAATGGATGCATACCTGTTTATTATAATGCAAGCATCTCTCTGTAGTTTCAGCTTGTCACGAAGCTCTCTCTATCTTGGAAATGCAACTCCAATATTTACCCGTGTCTCGTTTCTTCTTCGTCCCAAAACCTTCTCAGGTCATTTATTTCACCCGTACGTTTGCGCTTCACAGAACGTGCAGGCAAAGCATAATAATGATCCATAACTAAGTTATTGATTGAGGTATAAATACGAATATAAATATAAAATATAATAGTCTCGATCAAGGCTAGCTACTACTTTTTCTTCTTCGTCTCGTCTTTGCTTCTGTTCACCTTTGTATTTGGCGGCTCCGCCGGGTTCCGCAGGAAGTAAGATAAACTAGAGGGGTCAAAGTTTATATGACGTCATAGACGGGCGACAAAGCGGAAATAAAGAAACGTGCCGTGTCTTCTAATTATACTATAATTTTCTCCGGATTTGAAAGTTCGTGGAAACTGTCGGGATAATGTAAGTACACAACAAAAAAAAATATATAACATCGATATAGTGATATCTGCTATTTTTAAAGCAGAAAAATTACATATTGCGCCTTTAAAGTTCTCCAGCACTGTGCCGGATCTCCAGCATGCAGCGTTTAGCTGCAGGAAAAAATAATCCTACGTTAAAAAATATATATATTGTTTATCACTTCCGAGTCCACAAGTTCGCCTACCAATGGTATAGGAAGAGCACAGCTTTTACTCTTAACCAAACTACTTTACAAGCTAATCAGAATTTTTTTCTCTTGTAAATAAGAGACGTGCATAATAGTATCCAATTACAGAGTCACAGCCCTGATGAATGGAGAAGTGCAACACGTTGAAAAAGCTGCAAACTGTCAAAGATCCAAAGGTCTATCTATTGCATATTTATTTAGAAAACTAATTAAAGGGGTCATATGATGTTGCTAAAAAGAACATTATTTTGTATATTTGGTGTGATGAAATGTTTTTTTTTTTAACCTTAATCTGCACAAACACATTATTTTCCACATACTGTACATTATTGTTTCTCCGCTATGCCCCGCCTTTCTGAAAGGCATGGTTGTTTACAACGCTCATTGGTCTATAAAGCAAGGTGTGCTCTGATTGGCCAGCTATACAGTGCGTTGTGATTGGGTGAATGCGTCGAACGTGTGACGGAAATGTTATGCACCTTAGTACTGTGATGGTGTGAATTTGTAATCAGAGAAATGACAAACAAGCCAACGCTGATGATTCAAACGCAAGTTTGGAGCAGTTTAGTGGCAAATCCTTTAAATATGTAAACTTACAGACTGAGAGTCAGAACAGCCAGCATTTTAGTCTGCTCTCCCAGGATCAGGAAACAGTCCTCCATAAAATGTATTGCACACACCTGAATACTTGGGTTGAACTCTTCCAAACAGTGTTGTAAATGCAATTTAACCACAATTTCTAGTTGTGTTCTCTTTTAGAAGGCCAAACAAAGGAGCTTCGCTTTCACAGTGAAACACAGCGTCTGTCTCCATATTACATTATGTATGTAATCAGTGTTGTTTAATAAAACCATGTAATTACTTGGTTTTGATATTTTATTTGAGCCAATTATTATTGCTCAATTATTACTTTATAGATAAATAGTCATACTAAAGCCTGGTTTTCACTTTGGTCTATCTGCGTTACTAAAAAAATATAAGATTACTCAATTATCAATATAATCTGAAAATTACTTGGTTACCAAAATTATCATTAGTTACAGCCCTAAATAAGTTAAAATTGCAAAATGCAACTGCATTGTTTTATGTTTTGTAATTAAAAGACATTTTGTCAGTGAAAATTTCTCAAAAATAGTATTGAATTACGGTCTTGTTCTAGTAAACCAAGTATTTGTATATTATCTCATGAGCTAAGTGTATTGTCACACCCCTAGTGTCGATAAGCAATGATATAACTCATATTTTTGAAGTGTATGATATAACTTTCATTCTTCAGGTCAACCATATATTCATAGGGGGAAAAAATCAAAAGGTTGAAAAAGGAAAACAAAAACTTTGTCATCGTATCCTTTCAAATGTTAAGGATCGGCCTGCCCCAGCACCAATGTAAACCTTCTGGTTCCACTCCCCTCACTCAGTCTGAGCAGGGGTTGAACCAGAATTTCTGGCATAGAAGGTGGCCATTTTAACAAGGGCACTAAAGACTCCAGCTTTTCCACACAACTCTTACCAGCTGGCTTCAGTTACACCCAGTTACCTCATTCCAGTCCGGGTCACGGCACCAATGTAATCCCTATGGTTTTACTACTCTCACTTGCTCTAAGGATCTTAAAAATGTTTTTTTTTTCAGCATGGAAAGCAGGCCTGATAACAAAGTTGCAGAGGTGGACCATATCAAGCAAATTTACTTTAAGTACATAGTTCCAGCAATACTGAACAATGCTGAAATCTTTAATGATTTTGCTTACAAACTTTAGAGATTAATGAGCTGTTTTCAATGTTGTGTTGGTACACATGGCAGTAGTAGGCATTTTTGTTGAACACCTACTGTAGCTTGTAAACTGTATGATTTCTTATAATGAGAGATACACCATGCAGAATCCATCTTTGTCTATAGTGGAATTCCATACTGAACTGTAGACACAATGCCAAACAGAAAAACCATCAGACCAATCAATATCTGGAGAGTTTGTGTAGGAAAAGAACAATGCACATTCTGAATGGGACAAAACTTTTTAATAAAGAAAAACTGTATCAAAATGACTTATTATTGTACAGCAAACATTATTTAAATTTTTCACATAATTCACATACTGATTTGCTAGTGTGCAAAATGTGAACATTTTTATAGTTTGCTCCTAAAGCATGGTTAAATCTAAAAAAGCCTTTTCTTATGTTTGTGAATTTACTGCATTGTCATCAAGGTAAAGTTACATTCTTCAATAAAAAAATTGTTTATGCTTTGTTGATATGTATGCTTCTTTAGAATTAATTTATGTACTTTATCTTACGCTGAGATTTTGAGAAGCTAAAACATTTCTCACCCCAAGAGCTTTTGTTTGGCCTGTCACAAATGCCTGTAGTCCATAAGTCCATAAAGAGGTGAAAATCCTACAGTACATAAACAGACACAGGAGCATTTGTCACAGTCCCAGCTGGTGTTGTTTGTATTGGTGGTTGCAGCTGGTTAACCAAATAATTCATGGGCATGGCCAGTGTTGGGGAAAGTTACGTTTAAAAGTAATGCATTCCTATATTGTGCTAATGCCTAAAAAGTAAATAATTTATGGAATGTAATGTGTTACGCTTTTTTTGACTTACTTTTTAAATCTGGGCAGGACTTGCTTGTTTGTTTTTAATACAAACGGTAAAGCCATTTTCACAACCAAAGTGAACTAAATGTGCCTCAATCTAAAGGAAATGTAAATTCTAGGGGTGACCCCGAATAGTCGACGATTCGATGCTTTGATTCGAGGAACCTGATTCAACTACCAATTTCACAGTCGAATATTCGCGGGCTGTTAGGAATATGCCATTCTGACTATACAGGTGCTGGTCATATAAGTTCATTTATTTCACTAATTTCATTCAAAAAGTGAAACTTGTATATTATATTCATTCTTTACACACAGACTGATATATTTCAAATGTTTATTTCTTTTAATTTTGATGATTATAACTGACAACTAAGGAAAATCCCAAATTCAGTATCTCAGAAAATTAGAATATAACTTAAGGCCAGTACAAAGAAAGGATTTTTAGATACCTTGGCAAACTAAAAAGTATAAAAATGAAAAGTATGAGCATGTACAGCACTCAATACTTAGCTGGGGCTCCTTTTGCTTGAATATCTGCAAATATACGGCGTGGCATGGAGTCGATCAGTCTGTGGCACTGCTCAGGTGTTATGAGAGCCCAGGTTGCTCTGATGGTGGCCTTCAGCTCTTCTGTATTGTTGGGTCTGGCATATCACATCTTCCTCTTCCCAAAGGGTTAAGGTCGAGTTTGCTGGCCAATTAAGAACAGGGATACCATGGTCCTTAATTTGAGTTTCACCAAGGTGAGTAAAGTAATCCTTCAAATTGTTTAGCACAGCAGACTTCTTTAATCATGTAGAGGAAACTTGAACTTCTCAATTACACAAACCATCTTTCTTCTATGGTATAGGTATTAACCATAACAACGTTAGAAGTATACACACTACTGTTCTCACACTCTTCTTCATCTGTAACTTTATCATACTTCGATTCACTGTTACACTGTATAATCACACACATCTTTAGCATGTTGATGTGGCATGCTCAGATTTTACGCCTTCTTTGTGTCAATAATGTAGTTTGTGTCACTCACTTTCTTTTTAATTATGTAGGGGCCAGTAAACCTGGCCTGGAACACAGAACCAGGGGTAGATGACACAACCAGTACAGACTTGCCAGGCTGGAAAGACCTGACAACAGACTTTTTATCATAACGTGCTTTTATCTTGTCTTGTGCGGTTACAAGGTGTTGTGTTGCCACTTCACAAGGGTGTTGCAATCTCTAAAGGAGAGTTTGAATATAGTCAGGGATAGACATAGATTTCGGATGTTAAGCCAGCAATTCTTCACTTAATTTTAGCAGTCCTCACACAGCAAGAGAAGCTCCACTGGACTAAGACTCTAGCTCTGTCTCTCTCACTGCAAACAAAAGAGGTTGAGGTTTTGTTCTATGAGTTAATACCCTGCAATCTGCAATCTCACCACTAGATGCCATTACACAAATGAATGTTGATGTTGTAGATTATAGAGTGAACAGTGAAGTTTTTGTAGGTTTGATGAAAATGGTTCCCTGTAAATAAGAAAAATGTTGAAATCTAAAATTACAATAAAATGACTGCACAACAACACGAAATACCAAGTGTAATAATTATTATTTAAAAGATCTTGAAGTCAACAACAACATACAATAATAACAGAAAAAAATAAATGACAGGCACGTTTTTCACCAAAGGTATTTTGCTATGCATCCCGCTGTGGTGGGGCAATCGAGGGCCATGCCCCCCCTAGTGGTCATTGATGCCCCTCCTACAGGCCATGGCATGGCCCAAAAATAAAAAATATCCCCTTTAGTTATTATTTTAATATTAAATGGTCAAACTGTAACTTAAATAAAATAAAAAGAATGGGGAAAATGCATAATTTTGGTTGTTCATTGCACGTTACTAGGCTTCTTCATGGTGAATGCTTATTGGTCGCCGAGTAAACTTGTTACATTTGATTTGCAGCACGAGCGGAAAATCCATTTCAAGTTGAAGAACAGTTTGTCCATCTATATTATAGACAGCTAATTAAAAAATAAACAAAAAAACTAAATTGGATTTACGAAAATGGTTTAGACCTCCGCAGCCGCTGTCAATCAGCAGACTTATATACTGACCAGTGTGCTTACTGCTTTCAAACATGCATTGTCATTTGTTGCATCCACAGCAATGTGTGAGAATTCATTCTCCACTCTGAAAAATGTTTTTTCGGAGCACAGGCGCACAATGCTACATGAGAGAAAGGCCACGTTAGTGCAGCTTGCATTCGAGAAAGACTTGACATGCAAATGCACAAGCGAATGGAAGGACACAGTACTTAGACGGTTCAGTAGCAACACTCGTCACCTGCAACTCTTCTGAGGGTAACTCGTTTGTTCAATTCACTTATTGAAGCCAGCCCTGGCTTTCATAAGGCCTACTAAGCAGGTGAATTGTTGATGAATGTTTGTGGGTTCTAACTGCATTTGTGTTTTATACTTAGCTGTCTGTAAAGATATATGGGCTTATGTCATTTCTGCTTGGTGCGTGCATAAACTGCTGGGAGGTGTGTTTTATCCAAAGCGACTTACAAATGAGAACAATAGAAGCAGTCAGGTCAACAAGAGAACAACAACAGTATACAAGTGCCATGACAAGTCTCAGTTAGTCTGGTATAGAACGCAAAGCCAGTTTTTTATTTATTTATTTTATTTTATTAAATGAAAAGACAAGAAAAGGAAAAGTGCTAGTATTAAGTTGGTTAAGTGCTGTCGAAAAAGATGAGTCTTTAGATGTTTTTTGAAAATGAGTAAAGACTCATTCGCTGTACAAATTGAGATTGGGAGGTCATTCCACCGTCATTTACTTGCAGAGCGCAAACTTCTGGTGGGCACATAAGATTTAACCAGTGAGTTAAGTTTGTGCGTGCCAGTGGTCGTCTTGTAGGCAAGCATCATTACCTTGAATTTGATGCGAGCGGCTACTTGGAGCCAGTGTAACCTGATGAGGAGAGGAGTAACGTGAGCTTTTTTTGGCTCATTGAAGACAACCCTCGCTGCTGCATTCTGGATCAATTGCAGAGGCTTGACAGTACATGCAGGAAGGCCCGTCAGGAGAGCATTACAATAGTCCAGTCTGGAGAGAACAAGAGCTTGGACAAGAAGTTGGGTGGGTTGCACTGACAGGAAGGGTCTTATCTTCCTAATGTTGTATAAGGCAAATCTGCAGGACCGGGTCGTTGTAGCAATGTGGTCTGTGAAGCTTAACTGATGATCCATCACAGCTCCTACGTTTCTGGCTGTCCTTGAAGGAGTAATGGTTGATGAACCCAGATGTATAGAGAAGTTTTGATGAAGCAATGGGTTAGCTGGAATCACCAGAAGTTCTGTCTTCGTAAGGTTACGCTGAAGGTGATGGTCATTCATCCAGCTAGAAATGTCACTCAGACAGGCTGAAATGCAAGCAGCTACCGTCGGGTCATCTGGTTGGAATGAGAAGTAGAGTTGGGTGTCATCAGTAGCAGTGATAAGAAAAGCCATGCTTCTGAATGACAGATCCTAATGACGTCATGTAGATGGAAAAGAGAAGTGGTCCAAGTACTGAGCCTTGAGGAACCCCAGTAGCAAGTTGTTGTGACTTAGAAACATCACCCCTCTAAGACACACTGAAGGATCTGTCAGAGAGGTAGGACTTAACCCACAGGAGTGCTGTTCCAGAGATGCCCATCTTTCTGAGGGTGGACAGGAGAATCTGGTGATTAACGATGTCAAAAGCAGCAGAAAGGTCCAGTAAGATGAGTACTGAGGATTTTGAAGCTGCTCTTGCTAGTCGCAGGGCTTCAGTAACCGAGAGCAGAGCAGTCTCCGTTGAGTGGCCACTTTTGAAGCCAGATTGGTTGCTGTCCAGGAGGTTGTTCTGTACAAGGAACATAGAAAGCTGGTTGAACACTGCTCGCTCAAGTGTCTTTGCAATGAATGGAAGAAGGGATACCGGTCTGTAGTTTTCAAGAAGCGCTGGATTTAGAGATGGTTTCTTGAACAGTGGGCTTACCCAAGCCTGCTTGAATGCTGAGGGAAATGTTCCAGAGTGAAGAGAGGAGTTGATAACGTAAGTAAGTGAAGGCATGACTGAAGATGAGATGGCTTGAATGAGGTGAGTGGGGATTGGATCAAGTGGACAAGTAGTAGGATGATCGGACAGGAGAAGTTTGGAAACGTCCATCTCTGAGAGTGGGGAGAAGGAGGAGAAAGAGTGTACGTAGCGTGCTCTTCGAGTGTTAGTAGTGATAGTAGAGATCTGAAAGCACATAGTGACTACAAGTGTAAGAAATATTTGGGAACAAGCTATACAAAAAGTAAAGAAAGAGGAGAAAAGCAATACTCAAGTGCCCTGTCGGTGGTCCTTGTTAGGTGGAGTCGCGCAGGTAGAGTCGATTGTCTTTACACTCGTCGGTCTTCACATGAGGAGGATTCACATGAGGGCTACCGCTGCCGCGGTAAAACCGACCGCTTTTGTATTTGCCTGATTACCTGTGATTGAAGTCAGCTGGCCACGCCTCACTATTTAGCAGATCGAAACTGGGCAGTCCCGCAAAACCAAGCGCCACTTTCAGCACGTATTTACCAGGGTAAGACACACGCAATTTAAACCAAAAACTTTCCTAGGAATGACGATCACACAGTAGTCTAATGACAAATCAAGACAAAACACTTACAAGCTGCTGTCCTTCTCTGTTGCTCGGCTGTTTCTTCTGACAAGTACTTTCAAAACAGCTAATTAAGTACTTTCACTGGCTTTGGCCATGCCTCACTATTTAGCAGATCGAAACTGGGCAGTCCTGCGATACCCAGGTTAAAAACAAATATTAGCATAAAGTAATAGCAGAATATACATTTATTTTTGTCCTGTATTTATTTGGTTTAGGAAATTAGTCCTTTAGAGTATTTAAAGTCCTTTAAACCCTAAGAAAAATTTGTTGAAGTACACTTTGTATTTTCTGTATTTTATTTTTTCCATTTCCTGTATTTTATTTTATCTTTATCTATTTCTCAAGTTCTACAAAATTTGCATTCTATGCAAATCAAAAACTAAAAAATCAGTTAAACCTTATACCTTGTGTGAGTGGCTCATTATTGTTGTGACATCCTTATTCTCTGCAGTCGAATTTTAGTCTTCTGATTTAACTGGTCTATACGCAGACATTTGTGTGATGATGTTCAACTCGTTTTATGAAGAAAAAGCCTTAAGTTTTCACAAAACTTCTATACGAAAAAACTGTGCTGAACTAGGCTGTACTAACCTTATATGGAATCGTATTCTGAACGTTTAACCTAACAATCGTCATCTGTTGTGTATTAGGAATCAATTAAATTTTATTAAAAATAAAAAATAAAATTATATAATGACATTCTATATAGATAATAATTGGAGCTAACATTCTAGGGTAAAATGTCATTTTATATAGATCATTGGAGCTAACTGACTCTTGCCGTATCCGGTCGGCAAAACAGCAAATTTCAGCGCTGTCTTCTGTTCCTCTTTTAGATAAAAACCCAAGTCTAAATCGTTCATTGTCATTCTATATAGATTTTTCAGATTTAGGTCTGGATTTCCATGCTACTATGATGGTGCCAATGCATCAAAAAATATTTATCAAATGGAAGTGCCCCCCGCCGATGATCCAATGCCCCTCCAGTAGATCTGCTCTGACGCCGACTCTGATATGCATGTTTAGAACAGACCTAAACAGGCCATTTAACAGTTGCTACTATTGATGCTTTGACTATACACAAACATAAGTGCTATTGGGCATTGTAGCACTGTGAGTATTGAGCCAGCTGCCTCCCCCTGCATTTTTTTTTTTTGTGGCATAAAAGGCCCTTCTCGCTTTCTCTTTCAGTTCATTCACAGCCAATTTTAGTTTACCAGTTGCACTTATCTTCAGTCCGAGGTATATGTAGTTTGTTGCATTTTCAATTTTGGTCATACCAAGGGTGAAGTTGTGTCTCTTTCCCTGAACTCTGGGTCTTTTCTGGAATGTTAGTTTTGTTAGGATTGATGGTCAGGGCCCAGGTCTGACAGAACTTGGCAGGATGTCTAGGGTTTGTTGTAGACCAGGGGTGGGGAACGTCCGGCCTCCGGGCCGTATGTGGCCCGCGAGACAGTTTGATCCGGCCCATCTGTGAATTCAAAATCTCCCTCCTTCTTCAAGAAAAAAACAAAAAACTAAAAAAAGGCTAGAAAGCAATTATTTTTCCTGTGATAGTAAATGACAAAAAAATATATAATAAAAATATAAATATAATATTATAGATAATATATAATAACGTAAAACAGGTTTGCCTGTCCGGGTCACAGTCTGTGTGAACACGCAATATGCACGTAACATTCACGGTTGTCGTCACTGATAAAAATCATGGCTACAGGCAAGAAAAGAAAAGTAGAATGCCGGTGCAAGGATAAATGCGCTTGGATAAAGTTAACAGTCTTCGACGGAGTTTGGATGCACAACAAGCAGTTTTCACGACCACATTCTGACAGAGAGAATGTTATACATACAAGTTTTGTAGTGAGTGAGCTAATTGCTAAGAAACTGCGACCTCATTCAGGAGAGTTCGTGAAAGAGTGTCTTGTTCCAGCTGCAGAGCTGCTAGCACCAGACAAATTAAAACTCTTCCAATGTGTCAGTTTATTTCGAAGAACTGTCGCAGAACGAATTACTGATATGGCACAAGACATTGAAACAACACTGCATGACACCGCAAAAAAATTCAAATTTTTCTCTCTGGCCTGCGATGAAACAACAGACCTTACAAATACCGCTCAACTAGCCATCTTTGTGCGTGGAATTACCGCCGAGTTTGAATTGCTGTCTTTGCAAGCCATGCATGGTACTACCAAAGGTGAGGATTTGTTTGAGCAAGTTGTTTTGGCAATGAACAAATTTTAATTACCATTTGAAAAGTTAAGTGGCCTTGCCACAGATGCCTGCCATACTTGGCCCGCAAAAAGGACTAACTGCATTGGTCAAAAAAGAAATGAGTCGTCTCAGGCTTAATCCAAGTGATTTAGTTGTATGCCACTGTATCATACATCAAGAGAGTCTTTGTGCACATTCCCTGAAGCTTCACAGTGTAATGACAACTGTCGTTTCCACCATAAACTTCATCAAAAGCAGAGGCCTAAACAGCCGCCAGTTCAAAGAGTTACTGAGTGATCTCGAGTCTGAGTATGGAGATCTGGTTTACCATTGTGAGGAGCTATGGCTGAGCCGTGCAGATATCCTTGCACGCTTTTACAATCTGAGGGAAGAAGTAAAACAATTCATGGAGATTAAGGGAAAACCTGTTGTGGAACAACAATGATGACAGTAGTGATGACAAGTGGCTGTGTGAATTGGCCTTTATGGTGGACATAACCAAGCACCTGTCAGAACTGAATGTCAAACTCCAAGGTCCGAAACGGCTTCTCAGCTCTCTGCTTTCAAACGTGAAATCATTTGATGCTAAATTAAAGCTGTGGAAATTTCAACTAGAACAGGGTAACATTGTGCATTTTCCTACTCTACAAGAACAAAAGCCTGCTATGACAGCTGAGTATGCTGGTGAGTGTGCAAAACTGCTTCAGACATTTGAAGAGAGGTTTCAGGACATGAAAAGTAAACAAAATGAACTAAAGATTTTTGCTGTGCCATTTAATGTGGAACCATCTGACGTACCTGACAACCTACAACATGAAATAATTGAGCTACAAAGCAATGACGAGCTCAAAGCAAAGTACAACAACCTCCCTCCGCTGGAGTTCTATAAACTGTATGTACGTTCTGAAGATTTTCCCATTTCTTAGGAGACATGCGCTGAAGTTTGCATCTCTGTTTGGGACGACCTACTGCTGTGAGCAGTTCTTTTCAAAACTGACTCTTGCAAAGACTCGATTCCGCTCAAGACTGATTGATCCAAACTTGGAAAACCAGCTGCGAGTAGCTTCATCATCACTGCCATCTGACACATCAGACGCCTGGCCAAAGAGAAGCAGTTACAACCATCGCATTAGAGAGAGGTTAGTGATTTATATGTTCAATAATTTAGTATGGCCCTTGAAGTATGTTAGAAAAGTGTAAATGGCCCTTGATAGAATAAAGGTTCCCAACCCCTGTTGTAGACCCTCTTCTGTTGGAGACAGCAGAACCAGATCATCTGCAAACTGCAAGAGCATTATGTTGGAGTCATGTAGTGTGAGGCCAGGTGCTGCTGATTGTTTCAGGAGTTTAGCCAATTCATTAATGTAGATATTGAAGAGGGTCGGTGATAGTGGACAGCCCTGCCTCACAACCCGCCCTTGAGTGAAGAATTCTGTTCGTTTATTTCCGTTGATTCTTAGCGTTGATTCTTTGAATACATTGTTTTTATAATATTGTATGTTTTACCCCCAATACCTGATTCTAGAAGTTTTGACAGTAGACATTCATGTCAAATTGAATCAAAGGCCTTCTGGAAATCTACAAAGCAAGCAAATATTTTGGTTTTGTTTTGGTTGATGTATTTGTCGATCAGGGTGTGTAGGGTGAATATGTGGTCTGATGTTCTATAATTTGGTAAGAATCCAATCTGACTTCTGCTGAGAACATTGTGCTCTGTGAGGAAGTGTACGAGTCTTGTGTTGATATTACAGAACAACTTCCCCAGATTACTGCTCACACCGATGCCTCTGTAATTGTTTTACTCTGATTTGTCTCCACTCTTGAATATGGGCATTATGAGTCCTTGATTCCAGGCTTCAGGGAAATGACCAAAACTCAGAACCAAGTTGAACCGTTTTCGTAGGGCCGATCTTAAATTGTGCTCGGTGTTCTTGAGCGTTTCATTGAGGATGCCATCTTTTCCACTTGCTTTTTAGTTTTTTATGGCCTGGATTTTATAAATCAGTTAATTTTCTGTAATGGGGTAGTCTAGTGGGCTTTTATATTTACCAGTTGTATGTTCCATATGAAACACTTTTTCATATTTTCGGGTTTGTTCTGGGTTCATTGTGATTTTTCCGGGTGTCTCCATTTTGTCTGGCTGTTTGTTCATGATGTTTTTATGCAAGTGATTCCAGTTGTCCCAGAAATTGTTAGAATTTACGGATTCTTCAATAGTTTTGAGTCGATTTTGGATGTGTTGTTCTCTTTTTCTGAGTGCACTTTTTATATTAAGTTCTTCTCAATATTGATGACGTAAATTTGTATGGTTTGGTTGTCTGTGTTTTTGATTTGACAATTGTCTTAATTTTTTCCTCATAGTTGTACAGCCTAAATCAAAACATTTTTCATTTTCTTGTGGTGTTTTATGGATTTTCTTAGAGAATGTGAGGTTAGATAAATTGGCCAAATATTTAAAGGTGCAATATGCAATATTTTTGCATTAAAATATCCCCAAATCACAAGGCCAGTGTTATATATTTTGTTAAGTTGTTTACTTACAATATTCCAAATGTTTCCAACTATTTTTAAATCGTGAGAAAATTGCGATTTTAACCAAGGAAACGGGGCGTTAGAGCAGGGGGGAGCTGGGAGTCGCCAGTCAATTCCGTCATATCCGCGTTACCCTCGGTTTCCGCTCGTACTGCGTGGAGTCCTGGACAAATGCGGAAGTTGTAGTTGTAGCGTCAATCGAGCAACAAACGATAGCCTGTTTCGTGCAGTCGTTATGGAGCACAATTATTCTTTATCAATTGCAGCTGGTTCTGTCGACAAAGACAAGCCTCAAAAACGTAAGCGTCAACGTACAGGTCAACCAAACGACCCAAGAAGAAGTTGGGACAAGAAGAGAAATAAAACCAGGATAAACATCGGTGTGGCATTTCCTAAATGGAGAGAACTTCGTTACAAACTTCAACTAGAAAGAGACGCCGATCTTGCATGTGTTTTACTTGACAGGTGAGTAATTGTTTTGACTCTTTTACTGACATAAAAATTGAATACAGAAGACAGTGTAAGTCTTATTGTTAGAATGTCTCATTGTCTATGCATATGATGTGAAAAATCATGAGGTCATATTCACTGCGAATACTTCTAGGCATGTTATGAACTATTGGCTGTAATGTTTTCAAACTGCATCTTTGGTGAACTTTTCACGACATAAAATGATGTGTCAAATGTCCAACATTTTTTTAATTTTTTTTATTAAGTTACCAAAAAGGAGGACCAGCCACGTCAACTCCTTACAAGAGACCTGGAATGCCTCTTCTAACCCTCTCCACCATAGCTTCGTCCAGTGACTCACCATCAGAGAGGTAGTCATTGGCAAATTTGTTTTATATAATTTATCAGAGTTTATGAATAGAATTACATTGGATAAATTTATGAAATATGCTTTACAGAGATCAGTGTTTTCTGGAGCCTGGAGTCGAACACCTTTCTATGTCAGAAAGCGATGAACGGCTATTACATGAAAGGTGACTATTACATGTGTTGTAATACAAAGATGTGTTGATAAAAATGACTTTATCATATAGGCTGATAATAAGAATAAATTGTTATGCATACCGCCATTACAAACCTACATTTTTTTCTTTTTTTGTTGTGGTGCAGTTTTTCAAAGATGAGCTTCCATGATGAGTCCACCATTACTGTGAGCGAAGATGCCAATGATCTTCAGAACACAGTGTAAGTGGTGTAATGCATTGTTACAAAATGCTGTTTGCTGTCTACTCCTGTTTGTGTAATTTTCTGTATACTGTACTTGGTTATTATTTTTAGTATTAGTTCTACCACTACTAATACTACTATTATGTATTTTGCAGAATTGATTTTAAACACCCAGATGATACATCATGGGAAATAGACAGTGAGGACAGCACTTCTGATGAGGATTGTTCCCTCTGTCTGTCTTAGGTTTGACTGCATGAATCATGTATTTTAATACAGATATAGGTAAAACAAAATAATATCAACTGATTGACGTACTGTAACTGTTATATTATCAATGTTTTTGGCTTCTAGGCTTTACACATTCTTTTTTCCCTAACAAAATGAAAGTATAGAAAAAACTATTTTTCTTGTACATGCTAATAATACAATGTTGTAAATATTTATATATGTATTTACAGAACTGGTGAAGGAACTAATGACTTTAGAAAAATCGAGGAGCTTAAAGTAATTGATCTCGAAGAGACTGTCCATCTAACACAAGAAGATGAAGTGATACCCCTACATGAAGATCATGTCCTTACATCTGATGCTAGCAACAAAGTCATGTGTGAGGAGGACATAATTGGACAACGGGCATCTATGAAGCACTGTTGAAACAGTTGGTCAAACTTCTACAGCTACCAGTGGTGAATTGTAAAACCTGCCGGGCTTCACCACCTTTTGAAGTCCACCTGACTTCAAGGGGAACAGCAAGTGTCATCCAATGGGTAATAAAATAAATGCAAAACAATAATTCTGTATATTAGCATATGAACTTAGGAAAAAATATATATTTTAATAGGTGCATGTCACACAAAACCTATTGTTGTTTTCGTTATAAAAAAGATGTATATCATAGTCTCAGTCTCTATTCAGCTTAGTGAACCTACATATATAGATGAATACAGTTTCAAATTCCAAACAAGACTTTAAAAGTAGTTTTTTATTGTAATCCATATACATTTTAACTCAATGCATATAATTTTTGGAAATTCGTTGTTTGTATGTATTGCAATCACTCTTGTGTATTTTGTCTTATAGATCTGTTCAAATGGGCACAAAGTGTGGACTTGGAATTCGCAGCCTACAATGAAATTTGGAATGCAAGCAGGAGACTTCATGATGGCCACTAATATTCTGCTCTCTGGAAATAACTACTACAAAGTGGCACACCTGTTTAAATACATGAACATGGGCTTTGTAGGAAAGAACACTTTTTTTAATATACAGGACACTTACTGCTTAGGAGCAATAAAGGACATGTGGGAGGACAAAAGATGTGCTGCAATTCAACGTATGAAGAGTAAGGATGGTGTAGTTGTATTAGGTATGTTCTATGGCATTTAAAAAAAAAAAATCTATGCAATACCTACATGTCATTCTATGTGCTGAAAATATTTTAAACATTTTTTTAAAGTATTATTACAATTCAATAATTTTTTAGCCTCTTGTTTAAATTTTTTTTAATGCATTTTTCTGAAATATGAAATCAAATCTCATTTATTGATTTATTGTGCACTACACAGCAGATGGACGAATGGATAGCACATTACAATATCTATGCTTTATTTGTTCTTCGACTGTATGGTCTTGATTACAAGATTTGTTTTTTAGAAACTATGGAGCAGTGTGCTGCACCATGTCACAAATGAGCACGAATGGTATCTTGGTCACTGCCTGCACGGTAGCCTGCCAGAGATACAAGACAAGCAATGGCTGGAGAGTGGTTCCAAAGCTCACAAGGCACTGGAAACGATAGTTCTAAAAAAGAGGTGGCTCAGAAATGTCCATCGATATCTACCTTTCAGGTAACTTATGGAAGCACCTTCATGTCTGTTTCAAAATGGAATTAGTAACCAGTAGTCATCACTGTGATCAATGTTTTGAATACTACTCGAAATATGAACATAGGCTAATTTATTTCTCCAGATCAACCTGTGAGCTGGAATCATTCCACAATCACTTGTTGATGTACGTCAGCAAGCGGTTCAGCTTCTCACCACTGGTCTACGAGGCAAGAACTCTACTCGCAGCCCTGGATTATAACCACCATATAGATCGACCGCCAATGCTCAACAAAAATGGCCAAAATTTTTTTGTTTAAATACAAATTATTTTTCATTACAGCTTTCGCAGACAGTTCCAGAAGAAAACTGGTAGATGGACTGTATATGCCTTGAAGATGGCTAAAGACTACAGTTACATTCCTGATCTGCAAGCGGAAATTGTGCGCGCAAGACTCCAGGCTGATGTGGGGATGCCAAGGCGTAGGGTTCCAAGGCCTGAGGACCCCAGGACACTAGGCCTCCTTCCAAGTGTCCAACCTCCTTCGATTGACAGCATTCTGGAGTCACATGTCAGTAGAGGCATAGGTATGTACAGCAAAAAATCTTAGCTAAGATGTCTGTTTTAGGATAATTATGCAAATCTATATATACATCTAAAATATGTTATTTATCGTAATTTAGAACAGATTGTATGACAACTCTCTATTTTATTTACTAGTGTTATCGATCAGTGCAATGTTAGGCTTCATTTATAAATTGCACTTATTAATTTTCATATAATTTCAATTGTTTCTTTTTTTCTTTCCTTTTTTCAAAAAGGAGCAAGCTCTACACTACCAGAGTCAAGAGACAAGCAGTGAGCTAAAACCTCAGCAATCTGAACCCACAAGTTCAGAAGTCTACCTTCAACTTAGTCAGCCAAACAATTTTATAGTTTAATTTTATCCTGAAACCAAAAAAACAAAAACAGTCGTTTTATTTACAATATCACTCTTCTAAACAGGTTCTTAAGAAGAACGCAGCAAATAAAGAATAACATATTCTTTATATTTGTAATACAAACATTTTAAATTGAACAGTGGCAAACCTTTTTTTTACCAAACAGGCAAGACAGCATATAAATAAAAATGTAACATTGAATAAATAATTATAAATGACAACTAAACAAGTCCTTTAAACATAAATACCCGTTTATAGGTGAACCTGACTAAGCAGCATGTTTCTACAACACAGCAGCGATGAATCCAGTGTACTGCCCATTTGGGTCAGGGAATTTCTCACGGACTCTGCGCACACAGCAGCTAGGGATGACAATGCGGTTTCCCGCCCCAAGTGAACCACACTGCCACAAGACAAAATTTCTGTAAGCAGCATAGCGGTATTCCCGGTTGTCATCCCCAGGCTCCTGTGTGTCATGAATTGCATAAATGTCATTTCTTAAACGGCGTGACAAGCGCAATACCTGCTCATCCAATATGTATAACGACATGTGGGGCAACATGCTTACACATGTGCTGTCTGTCATGCCACAACATTTTTTTTCTATATCAGATGGCATTTCAATGCATCTTGTGCAAGAACACCATCGAGGTACATCCGGTAATTGGTGTTCCTCTTGATGAGCAGGTGGTTGGAGGACATCAAAGATGAGGCCTGGTTCTCTATTCATTACTCTAATCAAGAGTCCTTGAGCTTCAGCCACATTCATATTTCCTATAAGATTCTGAAATTGCACATTTCATAAGTTAATGCCAAATGCTGAAACTATTTTGGATACTTGAAGTATGTCAATACTCACCTGTGTCATCAACATCCTGTCCTCTTGCAGCCTAGACACCCTCAATCTGTCCTCTTCGTACAGTCCAGATGATGCAGTGTTTCCTCTTCCTCTTGCTGCTTGTCTTCCCCCTGTAGACCTTCTACGTCTACTTGATGTTCTTCCTCTTGTTACACTGCTGAGTTAAACCGCTCCAGTTTTTTCTTCCACTCTGTAAGCTCTTCCCATCCCTTTTCTTTTTCCTCTGTCTCCACCTTTTGTTCTTCCATGTGATGCTTCATGCCAGCTGCTCTGGGGAGGACTCCAGGTCTCATCAGTATTTGACATGGATACATCCAATGAGGATCTATCTGTGTCTTCCTGCAACATAACAACACATAAGCAAATATAAATAATTGTACAAACAGATATGACATGGCAGCTGACAATACATAGATATACATAAAAATAAACTTGAAAATGTATATAATGTTTTAACTTTTACATAGTTATGTAGAGTGCATAATCCTAAGTCACATATAAGTTGCAAATCAGCATGCTTAAATTTTATATATTCCAAATGTAGCATTCTGTAATAGTTATGTTTATGTAAGGAAAGTATTATTGCTTTAGGTTTAGTTTATTGACATTGTTTATCACGTCTGGTGTTTATGGACATGTAAATAAATATAGCATGTGTTATACATAAAGATTAATCAGTATTTTGGCAAATGATGTGGGTATGTTCGAATGTACTTTTACATCAATTGTTTAGAACACGTAAAACTGCGCCTCGTTATCACAACAATGAATTCGACAAATACAGTAACATATATGATAACCGATTTAGTATTAAACCTTACTTTTCTTGCGGTTAATTCATTTTAATTAAACAACAGCATGTCATTAAACACAACATTTATAAAAATAGAACTTTACCTCATCCATGAATGATTATTCGATTCCTGTCTGACTCAATATCCCCGGTGGAGTTGAAAACAACAGTTCCCATCATTCCACGCTCCTACACATCGTCATCAAACTACGCCGTTGTTTGGAATATAGCGCCCTCTAGAGTCCAAATTTTTTTGTGTATTACACCTTTAAATGTATAACTTAAGTTCTCCACAGCCAGACTAGACTAGAAAATTATCTATAAGTAGACACACTTTTGGATGGCCAATTGCTGTCACATATTTTTCTGTGCTGTTTTGTGCCCATCTGTAATTCTCTCTACTGCTGTACAGCTTACTGGGCTGTAAATGTATGTCCATATTTGTTGTCCTCTTTAGGTAAACAGTAATTTGACTGGTCTGATAGGGGTGTTAGTGGTTTGACTGAATGCTCTGAAAGAGAATGGATCTAAATTTGTGATCGTGTAATCAACTGTTGAGCAACCATGACATAAACTGTAGGTGTACCTTCCAAGAGAGTCTCCTCTCGAGGTACAGACCCAGGCTTCGACAGAGCTCCATCACAAGCTTCTGATGTATGAATGTAGTCAGGAAATGAGTCTATCATGTTCTCAGCTTGGGTGCTATGTAGCGCATTCTGAAGAACGTGAATGTGGTCATACAGATGCTCATGGATGATGTGCTGATGGTTGGCTATGTGGACATTTCTCATTGATCTTTTGTGGCCCGTTTCTGCGAGGTGGAAGGGTCGAGATGATGATTTTGGCTCTGGAGTAGATCCTGCTAGCTGTTTGCACTATGTTGGACAGGGCTTTAGTGACATCTATCTTTCCAGCACTGAGGTTGTTTGTCCCGGTGTGGAGAATAATGTGTGACGGTGCACCGAACACAGCGTCTCGCAGCAGCCTCATAGCTGAGTGTAAGCTGGGACACCAGAACTTCTTCACAGATCTCCCCGGAAACAGTCGTCTGGGGTCAAGATGATGGCCGTTTGAATCACAGAGTATTAAGATGTTGTCTTGACTCTTCTGTTCTCTGCTGGTGCTCATGAATGGTGCTGGTGTTCTAGCAGGTAGAGGACTCACTGTGTATTGCTGCTGTTGTCTTTCCTCTTCAAGTTGCAGGAGTGAAGGAGCACTGAGACTGTGAGATGGCACACTGCTGATGTTGTGTTTGTGGTGTGTGTTTGGTGTTGTCTTGTGTGTAGCTGGTTTCTGGTCTCCTCCAGCAGTCTCTCCAGTGTGTGGCTGTGTTGTTCTCTTCTGGCCAGCTCCTCTCTCACCCTCCTCAGCTCCTGGTGCAGCTCTTGATTGTCCTCCTCCAGTTGTCTTACAGCAGAGCAGAGCTGCTGTATTTGTTGCACACTGTGGTGTCTGGTCAGGTTTAGCAGATGATGTAGATTGTTGCTAGTTTCCTCTTTAAACAGACAGAAGTCCTGCTCCAGCTCAGCAACGTTATCTTTCAAAGCCTTTATCTTAGGAGACGCAGGAGTGTCTGTGTGTTTGAGGAGTTCCTGAGCTGCTGTCAGAGATGGTAACTGAGCTGGTGCAGGACACTTCTACTGTGTGGCTCTTCATTTCAGGATCTTGTTTAATCTTCTGAACCTCGTGTTTAAGGTTTCTGAAGCTCCTCTGGAATTCACTGAGGCTGATTTCTGGTCCCTGGACCATTGTGCCATTATGGTAAAGATTCACAATCAGCTTTGTGTCATTCTCTCCTTCCATAGTGAGTTGTCTGCATTTGCTGATGCCTCCTCTTCTCACACATGTCATGTTTGAGCAGAGGACGGTGTGCCAGGATGATGGCTGTTCAGTGAAGAACAGCAGGTTACACAGCACTCTGCTGTTTTCTGGTCCACTGTAGTCAAAGAGCAGTATCTCTGGGTTCTCCCTCAGCATATTCTCTTTCATCTTTTTATTGTCTTTTCTGATTTAACTTCTGCTGGATATATTATCTCCAACTCCTCTTCATTTTTGTAAATGTCAGCTTGGCTAACAGTTAACTTGTACAATAGAGTTTGTTAATGACAATCTTTTTAAGAGGTCTTACCTTAGGTCTTACCTTAATCTTCTGCCTCTATTGTTCACAAATAAATGTCCAATTATCTAATTACAATTTGGTTCATAAAAAAATTAATTCTCTGGCAAAAATGGTGTTGATATCAGGAGTTGCTATTTCTGCTGCCAAATGCAATCATTGTGATTGTTATTGAGATTTTCTCCCAGAATATAATTAAATTTCTCTGAATTTGGTAATGCCATAAATTGTGTTTCTAGTTGTTGGAATCTGGTGAAATAGTGTGCTCTAATGCTGTGATAGTGATCACAGTGAATGAGGAAGTGTTCTTCTGTCTCCAGCTCTGTGAACACAGTCTATGCTCTCTCGGCTGCCATCTCTGTCTGTGCCGTCCTCTCTCTCTCTCTCTCTCTCTCTCTCTCTCTCTCTCTCTCACACACACACACAGTCTCATCAGTTCACGAACACTCAAAGACACGTGAGAGCCAGCGAGGAGTTTTTTTTTTAATGGCGTGATTTTGAAAAGATGTTAACGTAGCAGAAGGCTTAAAAGCAAAGACGTGATTTCACCTTAACTTAATTATTGTACTAATGTTCAATCACAGAAACGTAACGTTAGTACATAGTCTGCTATTCCCCACTCTGTAAAGTAACGTGCAAGAGGAAATTAGTTGATGTTAGCTAATGTTTATTAATTAGCTGTGTTATCTGACTCGGTAACTTAGATGTTTGCAAAAGTTCATTTCAAGACAGCTTTAAGTTAACAACTCACCTTGAATTTAGCGAAGAGTGCTGGATGGTGCTCCCGTAGATGAGAAATCATATTTGATGTATTGCCTCCTCTAGCAGCGACTCTTTTTAAACATGATTTGCATGTCGGTTGACCTTCCTCTTCCAAGCCGTGGCCGTCAGAATTTTTCCGATACCCAAAAAAATCCCACACCGCTGACTTGGTCTTTTTTGATGGGGGGAAAGTTGTGAGGGTTCACCTCCTTCGGCCATCCTGAACTTAAATTACTGCTGAGTCTCACTGACTGCGGATCACGCGCACAATCACATACACGCGCCTGCCAGCAGTAACCGATGGGGGAAGGGCTGCATTGTTTTCGCTGCAGGTACGCACACACACAATCTAGTAGGGAGTCCTGCGCTTTCACTTTGACGACACAAAAAATGCACATATCGTAAGAACGGTATAACTTTTTTTGATTGCGGTTTTGAAACCGTGACTTTTTCAAACCGCGGTAAACCTTGAAACCGGTTATCATCCCATGCCTAGAGAAGACTCTGGCACTGACATCGCCTCTGCACGTACCCATAAAGGAGAAGTCTCAGGTATTTATTTATTTATAATAATAATAAATAAATAAACTTGAAGTCTCAGGTAGCATATCATCCAGAATACCCCTTTGCCAGAAAGTGAGAGCCCTGGCATTTGCTGCCCAATAATAATGCTTAAGGTTGGGAAGGCCCAGGCCTCCACAATCAGAAGGTTTTTGCAAGTGGGCTTTTGCTATGCGAGGTGTTTTACCATTCCATACAAATGAAAGAATTATTGAATCAAGTTGCTTAAAAAAAGTTGCCGGCAAAAAAATTGGGAGATTTTGAAAAAGATATAGAAACTTAGGAAGAGTAATCATCTTTATCACATTCACATGGCCAATTAGCGATAAAGGGAGCAGTTTTCAGCTTTCAATGCTTCGTTTAAGTTTATTAATCATGTCTAAAAAATTTAAATTAAACAGCTGCTTAGGGTTCTTTGAAATTTTCAGTCCGAGATATGTAAAGTGATCATCCACTATTTTAAATGGTATACAGTTCAAAAAAGTATCACTTAATTTATTTGTTAGGGGCAAAAATTCACTTTTACTCCAATTTATGGTGTATCCTGAAAGTTTACTAAAAGTGTCAATGTAATCTAAGATTTTCGGGACAGAAACCACAGGATCTGTGATATACAGTAAGAGATCATCTGCATATAAGCTTATCATACTTTCAGCATTGCCCAAAGAGATTCCATGGATATGTGGATGAGTTCTAATTCCTACCGCTAATGGCTCGAGCGCAATGTTAAAAAGTAGAGGTGAAAGAGGATCACCTTGTCGTACACCCCGGTTCAGTTCAAAAGAGCTGGATCTAATACCATTGGTCAATACAGATGAGGACGGATGGAAGTAAACAATTTTGATCCAGTTGATAAATTTGTCGCCAAATCCGAACTGTTTCAAAGTCTCAAACATATATGGCCACTCAATCTGATCAAAGGCTTTTTGGGCATCTAGTGAAATAACGGCTGCAGAATTGTCGTCTAACTGATGATCAGAATATAAAATATTAAGTAGTAGGCGGACATTACAGAATGAAAGCCTTCCTGGAATAAACCCAGTTTGGTCAGGATGAATAATTGTTGAGATATGTCGTGCTAATCTGGAAGCCAATATTTTAGTCAAAACTTTTTGATCAAAATTTAAAAGAGCAATGGGTCTATAGTTAGCTGGATCTGTTTCAGCTTTTTCTTTTTTCAGAATTACACAAATATTTGCTTCATTCAAAGAATCAGGCAGCCTTTTCCTTTGCATTGCAATTATTGCTACATGTGTGACTGCATCATATAATAACTATTAATTAATAATATTGATAGTTCATCGTCTAGCTGACTACGTCTTGTATTATTATTATTATTTTTTATTTTTTCTAAAATCCTGTCAAACGTGAACAAACTACTAGCTACTACTAAATATTGTAGAAACATAATTTTCTGTAAAGTTGCTTTGTAACGATTTGTATTGTAAAAAGCTCTATACAAATAAACTTGAATTGAATTGAATTGAATCTTGTAGCATTCTCAGCATATAAGGGGCCAGCTTCTTACTAAAAGCTTTAAAAAAATTCACAGCCAAACCCATCCGGGCCTGCTGCTTTCCCAGATGGAAAAGCATGAATTGCCTCTAACAAATCTTCAATTGAAAGTTCAGATTCTAGATCAGACCTATAGGATTCACTAAGTTTTGGAAGATTAAGTTTAGAAAAAAAGCTATCATAATTAAGGTCAGCATCTGTAATTTTAGAAGTATATAGTTCAGAATAAAACTCCCTGAAACATTCATTTATCTTATTAGGATTAGTTATTGGAATGCCTGTTTTTGATTTAATCATGTGAATTGCCTTCTTGGCTTGTTCACCCCTCAGTTGCCTAGCAAGCAACTTTCCAGGTTTATCCCCTTATTCTTCTGCTTGAGTTTGAGGAGGAGGTTACCTATTTGGCCATTTAGGATAGAATTATATTCATATTTTAGTTTTAATATTTTATTATAATCAGACTTTGAGAGTGACACTCTATAAGCTTGTTCGAGTACCGGCAAAGTTTCCTCTATTTTCCGAAGCCTACTATTTAAAGCCTGTTTTTTAGACGATTCAAATGATATAATATGGCCTCGCATTAGGACCTTAAAGGTATCCCACAAAATTGAATCTGAAACCTCGCCATTGTCGTTAGTCGCAAAAAAATAAAAAAAATGTTTCAGTTAAATGTAAAATAAAAGTTGAATCTTTGATTAGCATTGGGTTGAAATGCCACGAGTAGTTTCCATTTGGCAAAACACTTTTAATTTGGAGTGTAACTGGGCTATGATCAGATATTAATATATTGTGATATAGCAGATAGCAGCTCTCAGTGATATGTGTTGGGTCCCAGCTATAATAACAGCAACATTCACAAATGCCTACTGAACAAGCGGGAACCCAATGTGCCTGTAGCTTTCTCTATTTCAGTTTTGTCACGTGATAGAAAGTCTAAGGCCATCTCAAGCCGAAGGGCAAACTCATCTAATCTGCGGCCTATTATGCATCAAACTAAAATTGATGTAAAGACACAAAGCACAGCCATCAAGTTAGCATCTTTAAACATTCGCTCACTTAAAAATAAATCATTTCTAATCAATGACTTTATAACCACAAACAATCTGGATTTTATGTTTCTAAATGAAACATGGCTTGAAGACAGCTGCAATGCAACAGTCCTCAATGAAGCAGCCCCTCCTAACTTCACTTACATGAGTGTCTGCAGGACTGTTAGGAGAGGTGGGGGTGTAGCTGCTATATTTAAAGATGTCTATCAATGCAAGCAAGTGTCATTTGGTCAGTACTTGTCTTTTGAATATCTAGGGATTGTGCTGAAAGGTGCTCCACGCATTCTGTTTATTATTATTTACAGGCCTCCAAAATACTCTCCAGCCTTTGTTGAAGAGGTCACAGAAATGTTATCAATGATTTCCTCAGAGTTTGACTGTTTTGCTATTGCAGGGGATTTTATTATTCACATAGATAATTCAGAAAACAAAACTACAAAAGAAATGATAACGGTTCTAAACACTTTTGACTTGACTCAGCATGTGCATGGACCCACACACAAAGTTGGACAAACTCTAGACTTAATCATCAGTGGGGGTCTAAACATCTCCTCCATTGTTATTAAGGACATAGCACTATCTGATCACTTCTGTATTTTCTTTGAAATTTTGTTGTCTGCTACAACTGAATCTAGATCGGTCTCTGTCAGAAGGAGATGTATTAACGAGAACACAAGTGTACTATTTATGGAGGCTATATCTTTAACACCAAGCATTTCTGCAGACTCTGTTGATACTCTCCTTGATTCATTCAACTCAAAAGTTAAGAATGTTATTGATGATATTGCTCCAATAATAATCAGAAAGAAAACAAACAGACAGAAATCAGTTTGGAGAAGATCAACAGCAGTTCAGACTATGAAAAGACAATGAAGAAAAGCAGAGCGGATGTGGCGGAAGACAAAACTTGAAATTCACTATAGCATCTATAAAGACAGCCTTCATGCTTTTAATGTGAAACTAGCCACAGCTAGACAGAATTTCTTCTCAAACCTTATAAACAGTAACTTAAATAACACTCGTACTCTTTTTGCCACTGTTGAGAGACTGACAAACCCCAAGTCAGATTCCCAGTGAAATGCTATCAGACAGCAAATGCAATGAGTTTGCCATCAATATGGAAGATCATCAATATCAGGAAGGCGATTAGCACATCCTCAAGTAATGCAGAGGTCAGACAGATTAGGCCACAATATAAAAAAGATACTATGTCGATTTTGAAGCAATTGATAGCAAAATTCTGGAAGACATAGTGCAGCACCTAAAATCGTCAACCTGCTATCTTGACACACTTCCCACATCTTTTTTCAAAAATGTGTTTAACTGCTTAGAAGCAGATCTTTTAGAAGTGGTGAACACCTCACTTCTTTCTGGGACATTTCGAAACTCCTTAAAAAATGCAGTTGTTAAGCCCCTCTTGAAAAAGATCAATCTTGATAACAACATTTGAGCAATTTTAGACCAATATCTAATCTTCCTTTTATAGGTAAAATTATAGAAAAGGTAGTTTTTAATCAGCTGAACAAATACTTACATTCAAATGGATACCTGGACAATTTTCAATCTGGTTTTCGACCGCATCACAGCACAAAGACAGCACTCATTAAGATAATAAATGATATTCGCTTAAATTGTGACTCTGGCAAAATATCGGTGCTGGTATTGCTAGATCTCAGTGCTGCGTTTGACACTGTCGATCATAACATACTACTAGAGAGACTGGAAAACTGGGTCGGGCTTTCTGGGATGGTACTCAAATGGTTCAGGTCATACTTAGAAGGGAGAGGTTATTATGTGAGTATAGGAGAGCATAAGTCTAAGTGGACGTCCATGACATGCGGAGTCCCACAAGGGTCAATTCTTGCACCGCTCTTGTTTAGCCTGTATATGCTTCCCCTAAGTAAAATAATGAGAAAGAACCAAATTGCCTATCACAGCTATGCTGATGATACCCAGATTTAAATGACTACAGCCCAATTGACTCCCTCTGCCAATGCATTGATGAAATTAATAGTTGGATGTGCCAGAACTTTCTTCAGTTAAACAAGGAAAAAACTGAAGTCATTGCATTTGGAAACAAAGATGAAGTGTTCAAGGTGAATGCATACCTTAACTCTAGGGGTCAAACAACTAAAAATCAAGTCAGGAATCTTGGTGTGATTCTGGAGACAGACTTTAGTTTCAGTAGTCATGTCAAAGCAGTAACTAAATCAGCATACTATCATTTAAAAAACATTGCAAGAATTAGATCTTTTGTTTCCAGCCAAGACTTGGAGAAACTTGTTCATGCCTTCATCACCAGCAGGGTGGACTATTGTAATGGGCTCCTCACCAGCCTTCCCAAAAAGACCATTAGACAGCTGCAGCTCATCCAGAACGCTGCTGCCAGGATTCTGACTAGAACCAGAACATCTGAGCATATCACACCAGTCCTCAGGTCCTTACACTGGCTTCCAGTTACATTTAGGATTGATTTTAAAGTACTTTTACTCGTATATAAGTCACTAAATGACCTAGGACCGAAATATATAGCAGATATGTTCGCTGAATATAACCCTAACAGAGCACTCAGATCATTAGGATCGAGTCAGTTAGAAATACCAAGGGTTCACACAAAACAAGGGGAGTCCTCCTTTAGTTAATATGCCGCCCGCAGTTGGAATCAGCTTCCAGAAGAGATCAGATGTGCTAAAACACTAGTCACATTTAAATCTAGACTCAAAACTCATCTGTTTAGCTGTGCATTTATTGAATGAGCACTGTGCAATGTCCGAACTGATTGCAATATATATTTTCACTGTTTTTTTATTTAATTTTATGTAAAATCATTTTCTTACTGTTTCAAATTCATTTTAAATAAGTACAGTTTTAATAATTTTAAAAGTTTTAAAATTGCTTGTTTTATTCTTGTTATTATTTTTCTTCATTACTATTTTACTTTCTTTT
The DNA here is from genome assembly GCF_963082965.1 of Carassius carassius. Lineage (NCBI taxonomy): Eukaryota > Metazoa > Chordata > Actinopteri > Cypriniformes > Cyprinidae > Carassius > Carassius carassius. Next base: position 25,736,976 of record NC_081780.1, read on the forward strand.
ATGTAAAGCACTTTGAATTACCATTGTGTACGAAATGTGCTATATAAATAAACTTGCCTTACCTTGCCTTGATATTTAGTATTATTAATATTGGAAATCAATTCAGATGTTACCAAAAAGTAATAAATTCTAGTGTATGATTTGTGAACATGGGAGTAAAAGGAATAATCCCTATCGGTCGGATGTTGAAGCCTCCAAATGTCAACCATGCTTCTAGATTTGATTAAATTGTTAAGTGTTTGTATGGAGGTGGTTGTAGGTGTTGGTTTTGACGATAATCTATCCATATAAGGATCTAAATAACAGTTGAAATCTCCACCTATTATGACATTTGAAGAATTTGCATCAGGGATTACACTAAAGATTTTGTGGAAAAAGTCAGAGTCATCAAAATTGGGGCCATATATATTAAGCAAAGTTTTTGGGAAAACATTAATATGCCCATACACCATTATATATCTACCCTGGGGATCAGCAACCATGGATGAAAGTCGAAAAGGAACATTCTTACGAAAAAGAATAGCTACACCTCTTGCTTTGGCATTAAACGGGGCCTGGTAGACTTGTGATATCCAGTTGGTCCTGAGTCTGCATTGATGAGTTATACTGAGGTGGGTTTCCTGGAGAAATATTATATCAGCTTTAAGTGATTTCAAATGTGCAAACACTCTACTTCTTTTAATTACATGGCCAAGCCCTCTTACATTCCAGGAAGCCAATGTTAAGGCTTCTCCCGTAATGTTAGACATCAAATTCTACAAAAAAAAAAATTGAGACATTGAAATGAGGCAGTCCAGAGAGAGAAGAAAAAAAAAAAAAACAAGCACATAAGACAGGAACATGTAAACTTTTAGAACTTAGAACAAAGTCGACCCATCCCCTCCCACCCCTGGCTTCCCCGAAATGAAGCACATTGTCCCTAATTCAACCCGAGAACACTACTCGCATTTAAGTAGTATGAAAAACCATCACCAGTCACTACGATCGCAGAAAACCCGCTCTACTCCACTTCCAAGTTACAAACATTTTAGTCTATAACTATTAACAATGACGCCGTCTATAAAGATGCTGTTTTGGAAACATTCTTGATGAAAATGTGAAAATGTTCGATTCATGCACGAAGCCGTAGTTCCAGTAAAACAACAATAATTTTATTTATACCATTAAAATGAATAGCAAAATAAAATACCATTCACACTAAATAAAGGGAATAAAGAAAAAGGGAAGTGCTGAGGCCTTACCAGTGGAGGGAACCGGGTCAAAGGTTTGGGATCTCAGGGGTTAAGGATTCCCTGATCACACATAAGCACACACAAAAAAATAACCAAACTCAATACACCAAAAAGGGGAAAACACAGCACACAGGAGGAGACACCACCACCGAGGACACCGACACCACCACTTCTGGCACTCAGCACTAAAAGAAAAACCATTAAATTAATAAAGAATATATATATAAAAAAAGAATAAATCAACAATAAAGTAAATTTAAAGAATTAAACAAGAAACCATAAATCTAAGGAAACAGTAACAAAGAAAATCTTCTTTATAAACACTTAAATCAAAAGTAAATATAAACTAATCAAACATCACTCAATCAGTAATTAAACAACAAAAACCTCACAAACACATACATACATGCACATACACATTAATAAACACAGGCGGGTCTCAGGAAGGCAAAGTTATCTTCTGTGTAACAGTCAATAAATACAAACAGGTTGAACGCCCAATTGCGCGTCGAGTCCCGCGCTGTAAAGTGCGTCAATGCATTCAGAACCCCGAGGGGGCTCATATAGCTTTCCCCGTTAACAGTCCGTTGTTGAACACAAATTAATTGCAACAAAACACTCCGTAGAGACAAAACAGCAGCGGGGCGCGAAGGACGGGACCCGTGCAGATACCCGGCGTCAATACGTGCTTCACCGTCCTGACGTACATAAACAAATCATATTTAATAACAAAGCACTATTAAACATACACGCAATGCCGGCTCACATATATACCTATCAGGGAGCTGCACATCTATAGGCAATATACACCGATCGTATCGTTAAAACAGCTACGCGAAGCCTACAATACAGCAGCCCATTAAACACAGGGCATACAAATGTTTAAAAAGGAAACGGATTCAACATACCAGCAGCACAACGCGACCCGGTTCCGTTGCAGGAAAAGGCCGGGTTTATGACAGGAGAAACACTGTCCAATAGCCACGACTGCCCCACGAACACGAGAGGACCCACAGCGGAAGTGCGCCTCTAACAACAACACCGTAGTGTCACGAGCGCTCACCCTCTGCCCATATAGCACGCAGCTACGTCCTGATTGGTCCAAAGGGGTGTGATGACACCATTACAACCAATCAACCTGCTACCAAAACAAAAAAATGATAACGTATCAACAGGCAGTATGAAGCATTGTAAGAGTAATACCAGTGTTTCTATGTCTCTAACCCGGTCTCAGCTTAGTCTCCACAAATTTCGCAGCCTCTACAGGGTCAGTGAAGGTCTGGAACTGTCCATTGCGCTGAACACGGAGAAGTGCAGGAAAGCGGAGACTTTGTGTTGTCTTTAGCTCTCTCAAGTCGCGCATCACATCGCTGAACGCCCTTCGCTGTTCCATAACTTCTGCGGTGTAGTCCGGAAAAATATAAACCCTCTGACCATTGTATTCCAGGGTGCGATCCCGGCGAAGTCGAAGAATTAATTCCTTTTCCTGAAAGAAATGCACTCGAGCAATAATGAGGCGAGGCCTCTCCTCATCTGATGGCCTTGGCTTGAGCGCACGGTGAGCACGGTCAATGACCAGCGGTCTTTGAAAGTGAGTCTCTCCCAGTAGTTTTGGAATTAGCGCCGCGACAAACTCGGTCGGTCTCCCTTTCTCCTCTCCCTCCGGGATATCAATTATTTTTATATTGTTGCGCCGAGATCGCCCTTCTAAGTCGTTGACCTTCGTTTTAAGAGCTTTATTGGTCTTTTGCAAATCAGTCAAAGTCGCTTTGAGAGAGCACAGGCGGTCCTCGTGGTCTCGTGTTTGACCCTCCACAGTCTCCACTCTCTCCGCGAAATCCCGTACCGATGTCTGTAGAGACCTAAAGTCTTCCTCAAACTTGTCAAATCTTTCATTTATTGTCACAAGAATCCTGTTTGATATCTTTTCCCACATCGACGCTGTATTGTCGTCGACAGAGGCTTGGCTAGAGGCGAGATTAGCTTCGTCACAATTAGCCGACGGCTGAGGGCCGGAACTTTTCGAGGCTTTTGCCGATTTTAAAGGCATTTTGCGCATCCAGGTGTTTACTAATTGAGATATACAAACTAAATAAAGTTCACAACACACGTATATGAAATAAAATTGAAGACGGCATTTAGTTTCACTCGTTGAAGAAACTTGCTGTGGAGGAGCCCGATAAAACACGTCTACTCCATGCGCACCTCAGCAGCGCCCCTGTTAACTTTTTTAACGTGGCTGACACTCCCTCTGAGTTCAAACAAACCAATATCCCAGAGTAATTCATTTACTCAAACAGTACACTGACTGAACAGCTGTGAAGAGAGAACTGAAGATGAACACCGAGCCGAGCCAGATAATGACTCGTTCACGAGTAGTTCTTTCGAACAGTTCGATTCAATAAACCGGTTGAAGAAAACGGTTCACCGGTTCTTTTGCGCTCGACGTAATGGCGTCATTGGCGATGATTGCCCTTGATTCAAGCTTCGGTTTACCTGGGCTCATAACATTAGCACAGAATCAGTTCAGAATCAATCACCAAAAGAATTAGTTCGGTTCAGACGCTCTGTGTGTCGGTCTGCTTCACGCTGAATCACACATGCGCAGTATCATCAGCTCCTCAGTTATCGAATCGACAAGTCTGACAGAAACGGTTATTGACTCGTGAACGAGTCATTATCTGGCTCGGCTCGTTCATCTAATAATAGAGATAGTGATTTTCTTACCTCATTTTGTCAGTATGTTTTCAGGACCTCACAGGACACATCTGACCCTTATTGTGTTCACATTACATTTTGTTGCCAAATATTAAATTATTCGGGACCGACCAAGCAGTTACAATGAGCAGCAGCTCATAGTCAGCCGCCTCACTCTCAGAAAGACGATAATAACCGTCATATTTTTTAAATGTAGAAAGGCACTAACCATTTCATTGTCCAGTTTCCTGTATGACAGCCAGATTAACCAATCATGATCAAAGTAATAAAGTAAAACAACCAATAGGAATTGTTTCAGCATGATAAAGCAGCTAAATGTATTTAGTTTTATTTTTGTTAATGATGATAATGTTTAACATATAACTTTGAATTTTAGTATAGGTATCCTGATTAAAATATTGTAAAATGCTATTAAAATAATAATAATAATCTTAAATTATTTAAAAGTTAGACATTTTGTATGCTGTTGAAGACATTGTTGATTCAACATAATTTTTTTGTTGATTGATTGATTTACAAGTGTCTTTGTTAACCTTTTTCAACTATTTAGCGCTAAACATTTTTTAATGTTGTTTCAACGTTAAAACAATTGACCTTAAAAAGTGCTGGTCATATAATTAGAATATCATCAAAAAGTTTATTTCACCAATTCCATTCAAAAAGTTAAACTTGTATATTATATTCATTCATTACACACAGACTGATATTTTTCACGTTTATTTCTTTTAATTTTGATGATTATAACTGACAACTAGAGAAAATCCCAAAATCAGAATCTCAGAAAATTAGAAATATTACTTAAGACCAATACTAAGAAAGGCTTTTTAGAAATCTTGGCCAACTGAAAAGTATGAGCATGTACAGCACTCAATACTTAAATGGGGCTATTTTGGCCTGAATTACTGCAGCAGTGTGGCGTGGCATGGAGTCGATCAGTCTGTGGCACTGCTCAGGTGTTATGAGAGACCAGGTTACTCTGACAGTTGCCTTCAGCTCTTCTGCATTCTTGGGTCTGGAATATTGCATCTTCCTCTTCACAATACCACATAGATTTTCTATGGGGTTAATGTCAGGCGTGTATTACACGACCACCAACAGCCTGTCAGTTTGACGCATTAACTTAATTAGGTATGTAATTAATTATGCAATTAAAATATTTGAACACAGTTAAGGCACTGGCCACGCCCCCAGACCTGTGCATGCGTTTTTGTTTCATATTTATATCATGATATATCACACGAGTTCTGTTTGTCCTGAATATCACAAGTTTAAATGTGCTTTTATACAAAAGTTAAGTAAATAAGAAGTTGATAATGTGTTACATTTTAAATCACAACATTATGTGTTTTTGCTCAGTTTTGCAGAGAACATAATTACATTTAAAGCCCTGGAACTGTGTGAATCAATGATATAAGCCTCATTCGTAAAGAGAGCCATTTACTTCATTTGATTCGTTCAAATGGTTGATTCATTTGGGAAGATATTTACTAAGCTTGCAGATTTGGTTTCTTGTTTAGAGTATAATTTACTACTACTACTAATAATAGTAGTAGATAGTTCTCCCCCAAAAAATTTATTCTGTCAACATAAAGCCGTTTTGGTTACCAATGACTTTCATTGTATGTACATAATCCTGTATTAGGATTTTGCTTTTATTTCCTTGACACATGAGTTAATGAGCTGATGAGTTGAATCAGATGTTTTTAATTAGGGAGACAAAGAAAACATGCAGTGTTGGGGGTACTCCAGGACAGGTTTGGGAACCACTGCCCTAGAGGGTTTGCCACTTCAAATGAATCGTGACAGTGTTGTTTCTACCATAAAATCATGGATTGCAGGGTACAATAATGTATGGTTTGTTGGGACATGCAGGTTTACAGGGACTGTTTTTATAAAATACACAAACACGCAAAGTGGTTTAGTTTACTAAGAACTTTTATCATAAATACTCTCTATCAATCTTTTGATAGAGTAACCCATCTTTAGGAACAGTAAGTTTTAAATTTTAATGTTTGGAGCCTGTCACATCTTCTTTAGTTCAGTTCATTCCTAACTAAACAATCGCACTTGGATCTGCATCAGAACAATTAAGATCACATGATCTAGTGATTATTAAGGGGGAAAAGCTTCAGGCCAAAGAAGCTGCAAGTCCTGTGATGAAATTTTGCTGTATGCCTTCATGGACGATGTTGTTTTTAATGGTGATCATTCAGCCTCCAAGTGTGACTTTGTCACCAGCAACAGAAACCGACAACTTTGATGTTTAATGTCCTAAACAGAGTATCAAATCTCTGAAAACACACAATTAAATTCCTATTTTTCCAATGAGTATCATAAAATTTCCTGGGATGACTAAAAAACTTTGATGAGCTACATTCATGGGAGAGCACAACAAAACATAAGAACACTATTCTTGTTTTAAACTCCATGCCTTGCATATGTGACACTTACCCAGCAGAATCAGTTGTGGACTGGAAGGGAGGACCAGGCTGCAGGCAACATCTGCAGCAGTGGGAGATATTTGCATTATAGTTCTTCAAACAGTGCCGGATATCTGGCGTGCAGCATTTGGCTTTGGAAAAAAATTATCCTACATTAAAAAATAATTTGTTGACTGATAACACTTTCGAGTCAACGAGTTGAGAGAAACAGCTTTCACAGTCAATCAAACTAACATTACTAGCCAATCAGAATGTTTTGCTCTTATAAACACCAGACTCGCATAATAGTATACAATTGCAGAGTCGCAGCCCTGCTAAATGTAGGAGCACGGCAAGAAGCAGCGAGGGGCAATGATCAAAGATGACCTTCTAGCGCATATTTACATAGAAAAGCTAATTATAACGCAGCGGAGCTTTGTAAACAGCTCAGAGTAATCATGTCATCTCCATGAGAATGATATGATCGCCAGAACAAATTTAGCAGGATTTCTGAAAAGGTCCTGTTAACACATGATCTGAAAAGAAAAGACAAATGCTCGTCGCTGGGGCAGTACCCCCAAGGGGAACAAACTTGTACCATATTAATGGGTACAAAGAAGTACCCCTACAGTTTGTGCCTTTTAGGTACAAATATGTACCTTTGAGGGTACAAATGGCTCATCGCTGGGGTGGTACCCCCGAGGTACAGCTATGGTACCCTTACCATAGGTACAGAGTTGTACCCTTTTATACTGTACCTTTTGAGAGACAATTTGGTACCTTAGCAATACATTTGTACCTAAATCCACTGGTACAAAAATGTACCCCATTAGATGGTACCAATTTGTTCTTGTTAGGGGTACCACCTCAGCGATGAGGCCATTGTACCTATAAAGTGGCAAAAATGTCCTTGATAAATAGAAAAGAATGAGACCAAAAGAAAGCAATGTTTTTTTTTCCACAATCAAGGATTTAAAAGAAGTTAAACTGTACAAATTAAAATACTGCAAAGAGAATAACGACCGCACACCACAATCTTCATTTGCATAGACTTTAATAAACAAAGTTTTTTACATTTAAAAAACTTTAATAGAGAATCACTTTATGAATGCATTACTTACTGCAGTGTAAGAACATAACATAACATAACATCATGCTTTATATTGACTAAAAGCTACTGTGAGTGTTCATTGTATGCTTAAAGGATTAGTTCACCCCAAAATGAAAATTTCCTAATAATTTACTCACCCAATGCCATCCAAGATATCCATGTCTGTCTTTCCTCAGTGGGAGAGAAATTATGCTTTTTGGAAAAACATTTCTGGATTTTTCTTCTAACAATGGACTTCATTGGTTACCATTGTTTTTAAGTCCAAATCAATGCAGTTTCAAAAGTCTTCAAAAGTGTTTAAATGGGCTGTACGCGATCACAGCTGAAGAAGAGGTTTTTATCTAGTGAAACGATAGGTCATTTTAATTTTTTAATATAATTTATACCTTTTAGCTTCAGTAGTTCGGATTGAGCTGATCAACAAACGGACAGGGAACTACATCATCATGTTGAAAGGTCACGCCGATCCCTCAAATGTGGACTTCTTTGGTCACCTGGACAATTGGGTATGGAGTGTTGTGTTCACTCTGAAGAATACAGCAAAGTAGACAGGGATGCAAACATATGTTTGCTCAAAAAAAAAAAGAGATAGTCGATGGACGATTGTAATTACCTGGTAGATCCTCAGTGAGCACTTCTTCTCTGGCCTCAAAGTACTGTTTGGATAGTGGAGATTTTCCTTGAGCCAGGGCAAGCACTTTGGGAACAATCTGGTTAAAGCCATCAGTGAAGCTAATGCACGCTGTGGAGTGGATATGACCCACCTTCTCCAACAGCTGCAGAAAGACCAAGACAATTAAGCACCTGACCATGAGGGAAAGGGGATTACAGAGTATTTTAACACGCTATGGCTGCGCCTTGCTGTATTGTGTTTATAGAATCTTAACATGACCAGCAATTGAAGATGCATCTTCCCCAAGAACATCAAGTGACAGCATTTCAATGCACAGATAGACACCGTTTAGTTTCGGTTACATTACTGAAAACGTACTCGTTTTTGTGCATGCTGACCACATCGTAACACTTATTTATATAGCAACAAATAAATATAAATTAATAAAACAAATAAATGGCGATAAAACAGCATATCGCGCTATTGAGCCACTCAAAATTACCGCAAGGGAAAATCCTAAACCGCGACAGCCCTAGCTGAGACAAGAGATTAGGTAAGGATAACAACAATTTTTTTTTAAATCCAACTCACTGATCGTGGCTTGGTTCTCAGAGATGTGTTTGGACTCTCAACGCCAGTTGACTCTCGTTTTTTGGAATCTCACCCAACAGAAATGTCAAATTGATCCCATAAGCATGTTTTTAGAACCATCAAAAATTTTACTACGTTTTTGGTTTACAGTGGTGTATGAACAGTGGCGATTGTGGGAATGCCCGCTAGTTAAAGAGACATTTTAAAATATCTTATGCTGCTTCTCCTTGTGTGCAATTATGTGAAATCAGTAAAGGACTATGGAAGTGAAGGCCCTAGTATCTGGACACTAGGCATGGGCACAAAATATTGTTAAAGCTTTAGGAATTATTGAAACAGATTTTTTTCTTGAAACTGTTCTCCGTTTCTGGGACCTGTAGGAAATCTAAGCAACACACAAGATCAGGCTTAGGTATGTGCTCAGTTAAAAACAATGCCTTGATCGGCCTCGATCAGAATTGTTTATCGGATCGGGACATCCCTACTAATGTGTGCACTGGTATTATTTTTATTGTGGTTAAAGACAGAAATTAACTGTTTTGTCTGTCACCAACTAAAACATTGCACATGTCATATCAAAGGCCTAGATCAACATGTGTTGTTTCTTCTCTACAGCAACTGTTAAAGCAACACATCTTCGAGCGTCTGCATTCACGCCTTACGCATGTCTTAGAACAAAGACTGCTTGACATGGACTACATCTGCACCCATGAAATGGTTTTCATCCGTGCCCTATCCAGTCATATTGAAATGCCCCAGGAGGTAATGAATGTGTTGACGCTTAGCGACTTGATAGAGATGCACCAACAAGATCATGAACAGCTGCCTAAAGTGGTACAGGTGGTAAAAGGACCTTTCGCTGGCCGTCCAAAACTTATTTTACCAGAAGAGTTTCTCATTCATCTGATTGAAATTTGTTTGCCAGTTCCATCCATCGCCAGGCTAGCGGGGGTGTCCCGTAGAACATTGTGCAGAAGGATGCAAGAAAACTCTATTTCTGTCAGAGAACTGTACAGTACATTGACAGATGAAGCACTGGATGAAATGGTGTCAGAGATTAAATTAAGGATGCCTCATGCCGGTTACCGTATCGTCAAAGGGACTTTGTTAGCAGAGGGACATCGGGTGCAGTGGAACTGGGTGAGGGCCTCTATGCACCATGTGGATACAATGGGGGTGTTGTCTCGGATGACGCAGTTGGGGTGTGTTAAAAAAAAAATAGAAAAAATAGTGAAGTGACATTCAGCCAAGTATGGTGACCCATACTCAGAATTCGTGCTCTGCATTTAACCCATCCAAAGTGCACACACACAGAGCAGTGAACACACACACACTGTGAACACACACCCGGAGCAGTGGGCAGCCATTTATGCTGCAGCGCCCGGGGAGCAGTTGGGGGTTCAGTGCCTTGCTCAAGGGCCCCTAAGTCGTGGTATTGAAGGTGGAGAGAGAACTGTACATGCACTCCCCCCACCCACAATTCCTGCCGGCCTGAGACTCGAACTCACAACCTTTTGACTTTCTAACCATTAGGCCACGGCTTTATTGTAAGACGGACCTACTCCATTAAGTCTTATTTTACTAGTGATTGTTCTTGGAATAAATGTGTACACAGGGTTTTTTTTTTTTTTTTTTTTTTTATATAGCGCTTTAAACAAAATACATTGCGTCAAAGCAACTGAACAACATTCATTAGGAAAACCGTGTCAATAATGCAAAAATGATAGTTAAAGGCAGTTCATCATTGAATTCAGTTATGTCATCTCTGTTCAGTTAAATAGTGTCTGTGCATTTATTTGCAATCAAGTCAACGATATCGCTGTAGATGAAGTGTCCCCAACTAAGCAAGCCAGAGGCGACAGCGGCAAGGAACCGAAACTCCATCGGTGACAGAATGGAGAAAAAAACCTTGGGAGAAACCAGGCTCAGTTGGGGGGCCAGTTACCCTCTGACCAGACGAAACCAGTAGTTCAATTCCAGGCTGCAGCAAAGTCAGATGTGCAGAAGAATCATCTGTTTCCTGTGGTCTTGTCCTGGTGCTCCTCTGAGACAAGGTCTTTACAGGGGATCTGTATCTGGGGCTCTAGTTGTCCTGGTCTCCACTGTCTTTCAGGGATGTAGAGGTCCTTTCTAGGTGCTGATCCAGCATTTGGTCTGGATACGTACTGGATCCGGGTGACTGCAGTGACCCTCTGATCTGGACACAGACTGGATCTGGTGGCCACAGTGACCTCGGAACAAGAGAGAAACAGACAAATATTAGTGTAGATGCCATTCCTCTAATGATGTACATAGGGTGTTATGGGAAGTGTTTCCGGTTCCGGTTTACCTAATTAATGCAGCCTAAAAATCCTTTAACGGATTTGGATAATAAAAGCATATTAGTATGTTATGTGTATGCCAGGTTAAAGAGATGGGTCTTTAATGTAGATTTAAACTGCAAGAGTGAGGTTATTCCAGAGTTTAGGCGCCAAATAGGAAAAGGATCTGCCGCCTGCAGTTGATTTTGATATTCTAGGTATTATCAAATTGCCTGAGTTTTGAGAACGTAGCGGACGTAGAGGATTATAATGTAAAAGGAGCTCATTCAAATACTGAGGTGCTAAACCATTCAGGGCTTTATCATAAGCAATATTTATATAAGCAATATTTTAAAATCTATGCGATGCTTGATAGGGAGCCAGTGCAGTGTTGACAGGACCGGGCTAATATGGTCATACTTCCTGGTTCTAGTAAGAACTCTTGCTGCTGCATTTTGGACTAGCTGTAGTTTGTTTACTAAGCGTGCAGAACAACCACCCAATAAAGCATTACAATAATCTAACCTTGAGGTCATAAATGCATGGATTAACATTTCTGCATTTGACATTGAGAGCATAGGCCGTAATTTAGATATATTTTTGAGATGGAAAAATGCAGTTTTACAAATGCTAGAAATGTGGCTTTCTAAGGAAAGATTGCGATCAAATAGCACACCTAGGTTCCTAACTGATGACGAAGAATTGACAGATCAACCATCAAGTCTTAGACAGTGTTCTAGGTTATTACAAGCGGAGTTTTTAGGTCCTATAATTAACACCTCTGTTTTTTTCAGAATTTAGCAGTAAGAAATTACTCGTCATCCAGTTTTTTATATCGACTATGCAATCCATTAGTTTTTCAAATTGGTGTGTTTCACCGGGCTGCGAAGAAATATAGAGCTGAGTATCATCAGCATAACAGTGAAAGCTAACACCATGTTTCCTGCTGATATCTCCCAAGGGTAACATATAAAGCGTGAAGAGTAGCGGCCCTAGTACTGAGCCTTGAGGTACTCCATACTGCACTTGTGATCGATAGGATACATCTTCATTCACTGCTACGAACTGATGGCGGTCATATAAGTACGATTTAAACCATGCTAATGCACTTCCACTTATGCCAACAAAGTGTTCAAGTCTATGCAAAAGAATGTTGTGGTCAATTGTGTCAAACGCAGCACTAAGATCCAATAAAACTAATAGAGAGATACACCCACGATCAGATGATAAGAGCAGATCATTTGTAACTCTAAGGAGAGCAGTCTCAGTACTATGATACGGTCTAAATCCTGACTGGAAATCCTCCATTTTTCTCTAAGAAGGAATATAATTGTGTGGATACCACCTTTTCTAGTATCTTGGACAGAAAAGGGAGATTCGAGATTGGTCTATAATTAACTAGTTCTTTGGGGTCAAGTTGTGGTTTTTTGATGAGAGGCTTAATAACAACCAGTTTGAAGGTTTTGGGGACATATCCTAATGACAATGAGGAATTAATAATAGTCAGAAGAGGATCTATGACTTCTGGAAGCACCTCTTTTAGGAGCTTAGATGGTATAGGGTCTAACATACATGTTGTTGGTTTAGATGATTTAACAAGTTTATACAATTCTTCCTCTCCTATGGTAGAGAATGAGTGGAACTGTTCCTCAGGGGGTCTATAGTGCACTGTCTGATGTGATACTGTAGCTGACGGCTGAATGGTTGCAATTTTATCTCTAATAGTCTCGATTTTAGAAGTAAAGTAGTTCATAAAGTCATTACTGCTGTGGTGTTGGGAAATGTCAACACTTTTTGAGGCTTTATTTTTTGTTAATTTAGCCACTGTATTGAATAAATACCTGGGGTTATGTTTGTTTTCTTCTAAAAGAGAAGAAAAGTAATCGGATCTAGCAGTTTTTAATGCTTTTCTGTAGGATATGTTACTTTCCCGCCAAGCAATACAAAATACCTCTAGTTTTGTTTTCCTCCAGCTGCGCTCCATTTTTCCGGCTGCTCTCTTTAGGGTGCGAGTATGCTCATTATACCATGGTGTCAAACTGTTTTCCTTAACCTTCCTTAAGCGTAAAGGAGCAACTTTATTTAAAGTGCTAGAAAAGAGAGAGTCCATAGTTTCTGTTACATCATCAAGTTGTTCTGAGGTTTTGGATATGCTAAGGAATTTGGATACATCAGGAAGATAACTTAAAAAGCAGTCTTTTGTGTTAGAAGTGATGGTTCTTCCATACTTGTAACAAGAAGTAGAATTTACAATTTTGGCTATATGAAGTTTGCACAAAACTAAATAATGATCTGAGATATCATCACTTGGCTGAATAATTTCAACACCATCAACATCAACTCCATGTGACAGTATTAAATCTAGAGTATGATTTCGACAATGAGTAGGTCCTGAAACGTGTTGTCTAACACCAATAGAGTTCAGAATGTCTATAAATGCTGATCCCAATGCATCGTTTTCATTATCAACATGGATATTAAAATCACCAACTATTAAAACTTTATCTGCAGCCAGAACTAACTCGGATGTAAAATCACCAAACTCTTTAATAAAGTCTGTATGGTGCCCTGGTGGCCTGTATACAGTAGCCAGTACAAACATAACAGGGGATTTATCATTAACATTTGTTTCTCTGGATAATGTTATATGAAGCACCATTACTTCAAACGAGTTATACTTGTAGCCTGCCCTCTGAGAAATCCTGAAAACGTTGTTATAAATTGAAGCAACAACTCCACCTTTGCCTTTTAGACGTGGCTCATGTTTATAACAGTAATCTTGGGGGGTGGACTCATTTAAAATAATGTAATCATCAGGTTTTAGCCAGGTTTCTGTCAAACAGAGTACATCTATATTATGATCAGTGATCATATTATTTACAAAAAGTGTTTTCGTAGAAAGGGATCTGATATTCAATAAGCCAAGCTTTATCATTTGTTTATCCATATTGCTTCTGTTTTTTATTTGTTGAACCTCAATTAAATTGTTAATCTTAACTTGGTTTGGACGTTTTTTGTTTTTTCTAGTTCGGGGAACAGACACAGTCTCTATAGTGTGATATCTAGGTGAAAGAGTCTCTATGTGCTGAGAATTAACTGACCTCTGTGACGGGAGGCAGCTAGCAGACGGTCGGTTTAGCCAGTCTGTCTGCTTCCTGACCTGGGCCCCAGTTAGTCAAGTATAAACACTAAGACTATTTGCCATATTTCTAGAGAGAAGAGTGGCGCCACCCCAGGAGGGATGAAGACCATCTCTTTTAAACAGGTCAGGTCTGCCCCAAAAGCGAAGTCGAACATCATTAGCGCCGGCATGAATAACAATCTTACAGGAACCGAACAATGTACAGGAATCCCTGAGCTAGACGCATCCAAAGCCGTATCTAGAGCCCTAACATTCTTACTGTCCTCATTTAAAGTTTGGATGCGTGTCTCTAATTCTGAAATCTTCTCTGTCAGCCTAACTATTTCCCTGCATTTATCACATGTGAATCCCTCATCAGCGACAGAGATAGATAAACTGTACATGTGGCAAGAGGTGCAAATAACAATAGCAGGAGAAGCCATTACTCACCGTGCTTGATGAAATATTCTTACTGCGGTTGTTTGATGAACTTGTGAAAAACTGGAGCGAGGGAGAGGAGAAAAGAAAGCAGTGATAGGTTCGAATGAAAACGCTAATGACAAGCTAACGAGTGCTAACGCTTTGCAGGTTATTGTAACTATGTTAGTGCAATTATGTATGAACTTGTGTAAGATGTAGTGGACCTGTTCCCATTTATTTGGAATATAATAAATGGTTTTATCTGCAGGTACAACATTGTCATCTTTGGAGGGATTGATGGCTTTTCTCGAAAGGTAGATATTTAATATACATCACTATTTGCACGGCATAGTTTCCATGTTGGTCTTAGTCTGTGCATCTTTTCCTGATGACCAGATCACAAAGCTAACAGTGTGACATAAAACCATTCAACTTTTCTATAATATTGGGAATAGGAGTAGGCCTACACAAGCCCTGTCAGGGAAATTAAGTATTATTTTTGTATACATTAAAATATTTTTAATGGTCTTCTGCAAAAAGCAGTCTATTTAAAAACAATTGTTGTTCACAGTTATGTCGGATGATATCCTTTGGTTTTTATGTTGTATTGATGTCTTTTGTTGATGTAGATAATGTTCCTGGGAGCTGCTGTTTGACGTTTCATCTGAGCTATCCCAGTCTCATATGAAAACTCCGGTCTTGCACGTGTGATATCGCGTTGTTTTCTTGTCACATCTCGCAGGTGTTTGGTTGTGAAACGTAGTTTGCGTGCCAGACAAGAGTTGTTGGCGATTCTTCCTATTGTAAAGTCATGCAGTGTGAAACCTTCTGTCGCCGATCCATCGTGCAGTGTGAACACATCATTGACTGAATGCTGGCTAAGATAGTCATGCAGTGTGAAAAGAACAGTGACCCAACTTTGAAAATCGTGCAGTCTGAACTCGGCTTAACCTGCTCCAGAGCACGTTAATGTCCAGAATTTTTTTTTATCATTTTTTAAGTGACAAAGTTTTTCAAAGTGAGGTGAACGACCACTTATTCAGTGCCCCAGTCTTTTAATGTGGAAACGCAGACACAGCCGAGCTGAAAGAATAAGGCTGATATTTTTATACAGCTCATAAGAACACATCAAATCAATGCATTATTATAGACTACGTCTGTTCATTTAAGCATTCACACTGTCTGCGATTTTTTTCTCTTTCTCTCCCTGCATGTGTCTGCTGCAGCCGTGCTACTTAGACCATGTCATATTTCTGTAGTGTTACAGTTTGCTCTTTGTCTGTAAAATATGATGCTCTGCTGCCATCAGACCTGTTCATGTCTGTGATTGGTCATCTGCTGCTAACATGCTCTTTTATTTGAACGCATTCACGGCTGGATTGGGAAACCCTGGGTTGACTTACTGAGTTGATAACCAGCTTCATGGTACCGCTTATCCCGACCGCGTTAGTTAAGCCAGATGACAAAAACATCTTGGGTGTTGCCGTCATCAGAAACAGAAGTTTCTTCACATGATGCATTGGAGTAAAAGGACATCTAATTTATCTAATGCATATATATTTATCTTTATGTATTTGCTTGTTTCTTCTCTCCTCGCATGTTTTCCTTGCGTCTCTTTTTATGCAGCCATTCAGGAAAACATGCAAATGAGGGAATAATGGGGAAATTGCCTCATGGGGTTCCTGATCACTGAGAATGAGGCATCAAATTAGGCCTCTGGTCAGGGCTTTTATTAGTGCCGAAGCGTAAGATACTTTCAAACTGTTAGATCTCTTAGAACATTTTGTGTTTATAGAAAGACTTTTATGAGTATTAAACATTTGTTGAAATTTTTTTGCAATTTGTGTGAAGGTTATGTTTTTATTGCACAAAAATGCAATTAATTACTTAATTGGTAATGCAGCCCATGAATGCATTTGGTTATCACATGTAATTTCATATCGTATTATCTATTTTAATTTCAAAACTCAGGATTTGGTTATCACATGTAATTTCATATCGTATTATCTATTTTAATTTCAAAACTCAGGATTGAGAGACTGTGGCGAGAGGTGTGGATGGCAGTGACCAATGTGTTTTACCACGCACTTCACACACTGGAAAATGAATGCTATCTGGACCTCAGTAGCACCACACACATTTTTTGCATGTCATTATGTGTTCTTGCCTCATCTGCAAAACAATCTGGACAACTTTCGTGAGGGATGGGACAACCACCCAATCCGGACAGAGCAAAACCTGACGCCAAACCAGCTGTGGGATGTTGGTCAAATGCAAAATCCCATTGCAGATGTAACCGGTCTGCTGCTGACCGCTGTCACGATACTCTTTTTCTCTGCGTTGTGTTTAGTAAGGACCAGGACACTGTTACTGCGGTTCACCACAATGACGATGTTTATTCACAGTCACACCCAACATGGGCTTTCACCAACTGTGGATCTGTGGATTACAGCAATAAAGTTGATAAAACGTCGTGTGAGCATCTCACTATTGCATCACCTCTCCCCAGCATGTGCAATGCGAACTAAATGCAACAATTATGCTAACTACACATAACATTAACACAATATAGAAAATAAAACACAGTAAAAGTGAAATACCTGTGGATTACAGCAATAAAGTTGATAAAACGTCGTGTGAGCATCTCACTATTGCATCACCTGAATGATACAACACTAGTTTAGCTGATTAATGACTCAAAACCTAGCTAATACAGATCACAAAACTCACACGATATATCTCCAAATTATTGATCCACACACACATATAACATACAACAGAACATACTAGACAGTCTCCGTACTGTTTACAAAGGATTAACAAATCGATTTACACACTTTACAAACTTAATTTGCTCACAAATCGAAGAGCTCTGCAAAACGCTTACCTCTCCCCAGCATGTGCAATGCGAACTAAAGAGAGAGGCGCGCGCACACTCAAAATGGCACCAATGCAGCAACAGAAAAACATGTCAAAATAAAAGTCTCTAATGTGAATAGCAAAAACAACATATATTGCTCAAAGAAAAACAGAAATAAATCAGTAATAAAATAAGGATTTTAGTGGAAAAGACAACAACAATACATTAAACTTGAATTGTACTTCTAACTCGTTACATTCACCCCTTCCAGATTTCATTAAAATCCGTACTGGATCCAAATCAAATAACAACTGGTACAGGTCTGCAAATGAAACATTCATTAGTTCAACTTGTCAGTTACCCACAAATAGGTCAAGAAAAACCCCAGGGTGATCAAACCTAAGATTATCTTGGAACAATACGGTGCCTTGTACACCATAAAATGACCTGACCCTAATGTTTCATATTTGGAATCAAAATGTATCTTCACATCATACAAAAATAAAACACAACAAAATACTCTTTAAAACAAAGAAAGGAATGACCCAGTTCTCTTTTTCAGATTACTTCCTACACCTTGGAGGTAAAAGGGTTTCTGAGCCATCGACTCGATTAATCTGTTCACTTTCTTAACAACTCTACCTGCCCTTGCCCTAACACCCTGAACGTCAGTAACTGGAACTTGGATGTCAGTGTCAGTCTGAGTGTCAGTCAGAACTTGTGGTTGTGTATGTGTATCTGTGTCACAGTCAATGTTAACATCAAGAGATGATGGACTGGATTCAGCTCCACTCTGAGAGAAATCTCTGCTCTTATTCTCTTCAATGTGCAACTGATCACTGGACTCCATTTCCTTCGGACTGCAATGGTCTGTTTCCACAGCTTCCTCATCATCAAAATCTGAAACTACAGAACTTTCAAAGTCTACGTTCACCCATCTCCTGGTTCTCTCTTCCAGATCTGTTGGTTCAAAGTCATCCGCACAAGACTCATTTCTGACGCTACGTGACTCACACTCTGAATCTTCCACAGAGGGCGGAAGACTTTCCTCCTCATCAGGTGTTTCAACAGGTAGGAAACTAATGTCTAAAACCAGGTTCCTGTGCACAATCTTCACTTTCCCTTTCTCATCCTCTAGATTGTAAATGTGCTTCTGCAGATTCCTGTCTACTATAGTGTACACCACAGGGTCCCACTTATCCGCTAGTTTCCTCTTTCCTCTTTCTCCTTTATTCGCCACCAGCACACGATCCCCAATGTTCAGACACATCCCTCTGACTTTCTTGTTGTAACCTTTTGCCTGTTTTCTCTGCTCTTTTTCAGAATGTCGCTGCGCAATCTCAGCCGCCTCATGGAGGTATGACATCAACGACTTCAGGTAAGTACCATGATCAACAACCACAGGGTCATGTAGCACCTGTCTGAACATAACATCCACCGGCAGCCTTGGTACACGACCAAACATGAGTTGAAATGGAGCAAACCCAGTTGTCTCATGGACCGTAGCGTTGTAAGCAAAAGTTAGCGTTTGTATTTGCTCTGGCCATTTGTGCTTTTCTTTTAGAGGCAGGGTTCGGAGCATACTTCCCAAGGTCCGATTAAACCTCTCTACACCTCCGTTTCCCATGGGGTGGTATGCAGTGGTGTGAGACTTTGCGACTCCTGATAGCTTCAACAACTCCTTTAGAAGGGTACTCTCGAAGTTGGCTCCCTGGTCGGTGTGGATGCAACTCGGGAATCCGTACACATAGAATACACGATCCCACAGCTTCCTTGCAACTTGTTTCGCACACTGATTCGCACAAGGGAAGGCATGTGCCAACTTCGTGAAATGGTCTGTCACAACGAGCACATCCACGGAACGTTTCTTCCCATCCTCCGCAGACCAGAAGTCCAGGCATACCAGCTCCATGGGCATAGAGGTCTTAATACTTTCAAGAGGGGCCCTTGCAGATGGTTCGGGAGCCTTGGCTAGGATGCATCTTTGACAGCACTTGATGTATTCACACACATCGTTTCCCATTCCCGGCCAGAAGAAACGTTGGCGGGCTAGATGAATGGTTCTTGCTTGCCCCTGATGACCCGCAAGATCATGTACACCCTTTAAAGCCTGCCCCTTGAGGCTAGAAGGTAAGACCAGCTGATACCGCTTCTGTTTACTGTGTGGATCTTGTGTGACTCTGTACAGTATTCCATCCTTGAGCTTTAATTTGTCCCACTGCCTGAAAAGAGATAGGGTTTTGGAACTCATGTTGGCCTTCTCTCGCCTCGATGGTTGACGCTTCAAGTTCACAAAGAACACCGCTCTTGAAATGACTGAATCAGCCCCTTGCATTTCGCGAATTTCATCCGCAGCAATCGTAGGAAGGGTGTCAATACCAGCTGGTATTAAATCTTGGTAAGACTGAATTAGCTGCACGGCTCTTGCTTGAGAAGTCTCTTCCCACTGATCATGTAAACTTAAACAGGCTTTGATAGTGGCACTGTCAGAAGGTAAGACAAGACGGGACTGGAGACAGATCTGTAAGTTCTGAGCTCCTTGACGAAACGCATCTCGAACTCCATCTCCATCAACCGCTTCAGCCTCCACAAGTAAATCATGATATCGTTCCTTCATTAGCCTGCTGCTCACGGTCTTGACAAAAGGGTCTCTACTCAGAGCATCCGCCACCACGTTTTTCTTCCCTGCTATATGCTTCAGTTCAAAGGTGTAAGATGCCAGTTTGGACACCCAACGTTGCTCACATGCAGCGAGTTTTGCCTTGGACATGACGTACGTGAGCGGATTGTTGTCTGTCCATACCGTGAATGTTTGACCTTTCAACCAATGGCTGAACTTCTCGCACACGCTCCATTTGAGTGCCAGAAACTCGAGCTTATGAACTGGATAGTTCCTCTGTGATTTGCTCAGAGTCTTGCTTGCAAACGCGATTGGACGAGCTCGCTCTTCACCCGCAGGCACTTGGGATAATACAGCTCCCAGTCCATCCAGTGAGGCATCAATCGCCAGGATCAGAGGCAGAGTAAAGTCAGGGTGCGCTAAAACCACACTTTGAAGCAGACTCTCCTTGAGGCAAAATAATGCGCTATCACATTCTGAAGTCCAATCCGTGGGCTTGAGCTTCCTGTAAGTTCCCGCTTTAATGTCTCCCTTGATCCCTCTTTTCCTCCTCTGCCCAGCCGTAAGGGCAAAAAGCGGCCTTGCCAAAGTAGAACATCCGGGAATGAAATGTTGGTAATATAAGATCATCCCAAGAACTGATTTGATCCTCTGCACTGATGGAGTACATTTGTCATCTTCCATAAGATCTGCCTTGGACAGCTTCGAAATAACATCGACTTTGGCAGGATCTACTGAAACTCCATCCCTGTCTATGATGTGACCAAGGAATTTTACAGAGGTTCTCAGTAGGTGGCATTTCTTAGGGCTCAGCTTAAGATTGTACTGCCTCAGACGACTGAACACGATCTCCAGTCTTTCTAAAGCTTCCTGCTCATTCGGAGCGAACACCAACAGGTCGTCGAGATAACATAACAAGCTGCTGAAGTTCAAATCTCCGAAGATGTTTACCATCATCCGCATAAAGGAGGCAGGACTGTTGCATAGCCCTTGCGGCATCCTATTGTATTCATGCAACCCTACAGGGGTCGTGAACGCAGTGTATTTCTTGTCCTCTTCAGCCATGGGAATGTTATAAAACCCTGACGTCAGGTCCATGGTGCTGAAGAGTGTGTTTCCGCCCAGAGCAGCTAAGCAATCAGACTGGTGTGGAAGTGGGTGTGCATCCTTTATCGTTCTTGCATTTAGCCATCTGAAGTCTGTGCATAGCCTCAGACTGCCATCCTTCTTCCACACTAGGACTAACGGAGAAGCATACTCACTTACAGACTTCCTAATTATCCCTTGTTCTTCCATCTGGGACAAAACCTGCCGCAACTTTTGGTAGTGTGCAGGCGGCACTCTACGATAAGGGAGTCTGAATGGACGCTCATCCATTAGCCGAATGCGATGAACAAAACCCTTTACTTCTCCACAGTCCAATGCATGCTTAGAAAACACGTCGTTGTATCTCTCCAGTAACTGTACTAATTTCTCCTTTGTCACATGGCTGACAGAAACAGAATGAATGTCGAGATCAACAAGACCAACCGTTTCCAATCTCTGTTTGAAATCAGCTGACAACTTAGGAGAATGCTGAATCTCCTCCGCAGACACTTCAGCTCGACTCAGCCCTTGGAAAAGTTCAAAATCTTCCATGGCAACACATGGGAACACGTCTGCTAATTTGCGATTCCTCTTAAGGGTGACTGGCTTATCAGAGAAGTTAGTGACTTTTACGGGAACCCAGCGATCACCCCATAATGGCGTGACGACCCGCCCGACCATAATGTCTCGTGACACAGACCTTGAATTTGTAGGTTCCACTACTACTGTGCTCCCGGGTGACATCGGGACATTTTTTGGCAGCTTTCCCCAGACAAGATGTTCCTGCCTTGCTAAAAGAGTGACACACTGCTGTAGCTTGATTGTTCCCACCTTATCTGGTAGCTCAGAACCCTTCCACCGACACGTGTTGGCCATTACATCCAGGAACTGCTCACATCCTGCCATAGGTTCCACTCTATGATTAGAAACAAGTCTCCAAAAATCATTGCTACCTTTCATCCGATGCGCAAGGAATTTTATGACATTTGTGCCAATGATCAGATCATCCCGCTGGCCAGGTACAACGAGAATGGGCACTAGGCAGCTCTCTCCATAAACTTTCAACTGGACCTCGTACATGCATTTTGGTCTTGTAACCTTGCCACCACATCCTACTAAGATGACTTCCTCCTGAAGTGGTGTGGGTGAAGGCAATACATTCTCACTTAACATCCTTTTTTCCACTTTGTCACTAAAAGTGCAGGCCATGAAGCCTGTATCAAGCATCCCCTTAATCGAAAACACATTATTAACACTGACTGGTGCGTAGAACAAATCGTCGAATGCCTCAACTACCTGGACATTTTGTGCGATCACCTTGGTCCCAGTGGGAGCCTGTGCACGTGCATTCTCATAAAACTGGTGAAGATCAACACTCTCTAGGGGTTCTTCACTAATGCTCACGCATCCCCCTTCCGAACGTGAGCCATCTAGTTTAAACCTGATGGACCCCGGAATGGTGATGGACCGGGTCCGGACCTGTCACTTGTACAGTCACTTTTACTGTGCCCAGGCTGGAAGCATGCAAAACACAGACGTTCTCGTCGACAATGTGTTACAGTAGAGTGATCGTGAGATTGGCATACTCTACAGAGCTTGCTTTGGGGCTGGCGAGATGGCATTTGAACATTTTGAGACAGCGCACGGTCAAGGAGATTAATCAGAGTTCTCATACAATTGTTGTCATCCTGTATAGTGTGTGCATTACTAACTTTGCTGCACTCACCCGACTCTGTTGGAGAGCCAACATCCACTTCATCCTCATTGAACGTCTGAATGTGAGCGGTGACATGCCTTGTAGCAGGGTGACGCTTAGGCTTGGCTGACATATGCTCTTTTAACTCTGTGTGGTACCTGTCAAGCTGTTCTTGGATTTCCTGTGCAGTCCATTTTTCTGGAGCTTTGAAACGGAAAACTGCAGCAAGAGTGGAATCTGGGCAGTACTTCACGAACATCATTGCAGCTTCTTGACATGGATCTTCCATTCGCCGCCCAAGTCTCTTTAAAGCTTCCTCCGCAAGATCCACTGCTTTGTTCAACCGCACCCAGTACTCGACAGGATCCTCTCCTACTAATGGAACAGTTCCATAGAAATCAGCCAAAGGCATACATGAATAATTAGCATCGCTAAAATGTTGTTTCAGGATGTCAATGATAACCTTCGGGTTCTCAACTGGGTTTAAAGCTGAATTACAGCGAAGAGTGACTTTGACGACATCTTTAGCTTTACCCATCAATCTGCTTAAAATCTCTTGATGCTGCTCTGCTAATGGTATTCCTCTCTTTCTCAGATATGTGTCCATCAGCTCCTCCCACTCACGCACACCAAACTTGTCTGATGCATCACCACGGTAGACTGGGGGCTCTTTTGCTTCACTTTGCATTACTAACCTCACTCCAGTCAAGTTAAGTGAAGGTATGTCTGAGAATGTCTTACTGGTACCTAACCCTGGTGTTTGTGCACTCTTATTCTCTCCTTCACCGTAACTAGCCTCTTTTTGAGATGCTAACATGGTCTGCCCCACTTGTTGAGCTATGTGTGCTATCAAACCTTGCCAATTTGGATCTGCTATGTCTGGAACAGCTAAGGGCACAGTATCATGATCAGTCACACGTGTGGAGCTTAATACACGGGGGGTTCTGTTCACCTTACTCTCTCTCACAATTGGAGTTTCACTAAAAAACTTTCCCCTCCCAAGACCTAAACCAGTCATTGTCTCATAAGCGTCAATTTCATCATCTTTTAAACTAAACGCCATGTTTTCACTTGAAAATCAAATTTCAAATAAAATAAACAAATGAAAAATGTCAGAAAATGTGAGAAAAATAAATCACTTAAATGAGAGAATGCATTAAATCAATATTAGAAATCTCAAATGTCCATTTGTATTCTCACTGTTCTTTTATCAACAAAACTGAACCTCAATGCAGCGTCCCTCGGTGACTCAACTGACGTTGATCCTGAAGCAAATCTTCTGATCCGGGTCACGGCACCAATGTAACCGGTCTGCTGCTGACCGCTGTCACGATACTCTTTTTCTCTGCGTTGTGTTTAGTAAGGACCAGGACACTGTTACTGCGGTTCACCACAATGACGATGTTTATTCACAGTCACACCCAACATGGGCTTTCACCAACTGTGGATCTGTGGATTACAGCAATAAAGTTGATAAAACGTCGTGTGAGCATCTCACTATTGCATCACCTCTCCCCAGCATGTGCAATGCGAACTAAATGCAACAATTATGCTAACTACACATAACATTAACACAATATAGAAAATAAAACACAGTAAAAGTGAAATACCTGTGTATTACAGCAATAAAGTTGATAAAACGTCGTGTGAGCATCTCACTATTGCATCACCTGAATGATACAACACTAGTTTAGCTGATTAATGACTCAAAACCTAGCTAATACAGATCACAAAACTCACACGATATATCTCCAAATTATTGATCCACACACACATATAACATACAACAGAACATACTAGACAGTCTCCGTACTGTTTACAAAGGATTAACAAATCGATTTACACACTTTACAAACTTAATTTGCTCACAAATCGAAGAGCTCTGCAAAACGCTTACCTCTCCCCAGCATGTGCAATGCGAACTAAAGAGAGAGGCGCGCGCACACTCAAAATGGCACCAATGCAGCAACAGAAAAACATGTCAAAATAAAAGTCTCTAATGTGAATAGCAAAAACAACATATATTGCTCAAAGAAAAACAGAAATAAATCAGTAATAAAATAAGGATTTTAGTGGAAAAGACAACAACAATACATTAAACTTGAATTGTACTTCTAACTCGTTACACAGATCCAGACAATGAGGTACTTTTCCATGGCCATGTTATTTGGAAATGTTCTGTATTGTATTTCTCTAGAATGAGTCACTTCCCATTATGTATAAAAACAATAAAAATGCTCTTTATTTACAATTTACTAAAATGAACCAGTAGTGTTTTGAGTGAAGTTTATGATTTGTCTTTATATTTCAGGAGTATCTTGTTCCTGTTATTGACTGGGAGGAGGACATCAGCCGTCAAGGCAATGGACACACTGGGGTGACTGTTCCAATACTGCAAAGCCCTCTGAATCCTGAGCAGATGGAGCAGCTTAGGTCCGCTATTGACCCTATGAGACCCTCATATTCCCTTGGCATGGACATTTACATCAACACAGAACAATTTCTGGAATCACTCATTAAAATGGTTGATGGTTAATGGGTGGTGGCTGCCCAACATGTGGACCAACTGTAGAGAGACAGACTGATTTTGTTCTGTTTCTTTGTGTTTTAAACACATACACTCCATTCACACATACACTGCATACAATCTGATCTGACAGACACCTACAATTGTATATTTTGCTTAATTTACTTATTAAAATATCTAGTATTATTTCCAGACCTGTGTGGTTTCCCTCTTTTGTCATGTACTGTTGAGCCAGGTTATGACAAGAGTTAAAAATATGTGAGAGCAGCCTACGGCAAATATTAATTAGGGGCCAAGCACCAAAGGTGCTGAGGCACCTATTGTATCTGTTCCTGTTCCTATTATTATTATTATTCTTCCTTCTTCCGACTAGGAGTCTATGGCAGCCGACAGAACCGATTGCGGGAAAGTTGTAATTGTTTGACATTCTGATAGAGGTCAGAGACACACCAAAATTGGTGTACTTAATGTTGGCAAAGTCATTCCCTCTAGTGCCACCAACTGTCCAAAGTTTCACTAATATTTTGTTAATAACTTTTTAACCGTAAGGCCAATCAAACAAATTCGATTGGACCCTATGAAGTCATTTTCCGTATAGAAATATGGCCGCCATTTTGAATTTTTTGAAAAAACTACTTTGATTTTTTTTTTATTTTTGCTTATAACTTCTGAACAGTTTTAATTTAAATTTAAATTTGTCTTGTTAGATTCAGGGCAACATGCTGAGTCGACTGATATCCAATTTTACCATTTCGGCCATTTTGACTGTCGGCCATTTTGAGTTTTGTGCTAAAATGCTGTATTTTAAGAACTCATCAACGGATTGTTACGAAACATGGTATGGGTCATCAGCACAATGTCCTGAAGGAGTCTGAGAAGTTTCCTAACAGCGGCAATTAGTGGTGAATTATTTTTTTTAAATGCTTATAACTTTGGGTGTGGTCGACTTATTATTAATGAGACTCATCTAATTACTGAAACCTTGCCGAGTCCTACGATACCAAACATGCTAGGTTTCGCCTTACAGTTTGTGTAGCGTTGTGATTTAGCACTTAAAAAAACAGTTGGCTATATCTTCGAAACCGCTTGTCCGATCGAGACGAAACCACCGTCAGAAGTTTGAAAAAATAGATCGATAGCTATACGGCAATGCTCAAATGCGAAAATATTGATAGTAAGGGGTAGTAAATTTCAATCAAAGGCATGTTTCAGTCATTTTTTACATGTTTTTTTCATATAAATGTCTATAACACTGAAGTGAATTGAATGGTGAAAAAATGGTGGGACTGAGCCTCCTGGTGGCACTATAATGGAACAAAACATGAAATTCCCATTGACTTAAACACCATCCCCTGAAGATACTCAAAATATTTTGAAACTTAAGTTATAACAACATTTCCAAAAAGGCTAATAACTTTTTAATACATCTGGCTATTGAAATGCCGCTGGTCTTAACAGATTCCTTGGTTCAAGCCAAGAACATAGATACCAAGTTTTCCTTATTTGGCCGAACTTCCTGTCCGCCATCTTGATTTTCAGTCAAAACCTACTTTTTCGAACTCCTCCTAGACTGTTTGTCCGATTTTCACCAAAATCGAATCATATCATCTCCAAACTGAGCCAACTAAAAGTTATGGATTTCGTGTCGATATATGAAACGGTTCTCATTTAGTGCATCAACAAATTTGCTGGAAGTATGCAAAAATGCATTTGAGGCTGTATCTCAGCAAAGCTTTTGACATTTTTGCACCAAACATTGTATGTGTTATTGTGACCTCACACTGACCATTCCACATTAATTTTGTAACGACGCCACCTATTGGTCAAGAGTAATAAACCCATCATTAACCATTAATAATTACACTTATAAAATGCTAATAACTTTTAATTGCATCAGGCTATTGCAATGAAAGTGGTCTCAAAATATTCCCTGGTTTATGCCGACAACATCGATATCGATACCAAATATGCCATATAAGCTGAGTAAGCTGAACTTCCTGTCCGCCATTTTGATTTATGTTGAAAATCTACTTTTTCAAACTCCTCATCAACCGTTGGTCCGATTTTCACCAAAATTGAGTCAGATGATCTTCACACTGTGCTGACAAAATGTTATGGATTTTGTATCGATACACAAAAACGTTTTCGCATACCACAGCGACGAATTTTAGGCATGATGCCAAAATGACGAGAAGCTGCCCAAGCACTAGAGCGAAGTGCAAATGCTGCCCCTTCAGATTCAGAGAGGCCATCGTCCAGCTTAAGAATGAGGCCCCCGGATCGAAGTGGTGGGACACGGGGTAAGTTGGCAAGAAAGAGAAAGAGACAAGGGGTCTTTCATCAAACGGTTAGGCCTTGGGTTGCCAGCTTTCACTCGGGGTCATGACTGTGTGGAGTGTAACGTTATTTGACGATCACACTCTTACGTATAGTGTGCGAAAAGTGCTCGTTTTGGCCCCCCCAAAAAACGGGGTGACACCTGCGGTCACATTAACTTACTAGACTTTAAGCATGCAAATATTACCAAAGAAAATCGAAATAGTCGATCCAAACCATTAATATATCACACCTGCCACTCCACTTCATTGAAAAAATGTGGTATTATTTTATTTCAGGTAACTTAAAGGACATGTCGGATGTAGGCCTATCGATCCTTTATTGGTCACGTCATACGAAATCGCTTTTTCAGAGTTGACCGAATTTGAACGTTGAAACGCAGCTCGCATGATCTTACTCCCATGTGTTTGAATACAAGTCAGCTGGCAACCTTGATATAGCACTAAAGTCAATTTATTAAAATACCAAAGACTAACATATACATTTCATATTTTATGTCCCATTTTATTGCAGCAGAAGTTTTACGATTGTTTGCACCATACTCAAATTCACGGGGCCGTATGCTTAAACGTCCCAACACTGCTGGACCTTCAGCAAAAAAATCTAAAAGTGTGTCCTACACCCATCGTTTTTTTTGCCCATCCAAAAGAAAGGAATGTGAGGTCCCAAGTCCATCAGTGAAAAACAAACTAGAGAGGTCAGGGATAGGAGAAAAGAGGATAACCTTTCCAGGTAAGTCAATAAAAAATATATATATCTGCTTGTATTTTTACAATCTAACTCATAATCAGATTTTAAATTGCATGTCTTTTATATTTTATCTTTGTTTAGACAAATACTGCACTCCACAGAATTTTTCAGACCATCTTTTTCAGCATTTCCCCATCCTGAAAGAGTGTGGCGGTTTCCAGCTCTTGCGATCCAGAGGATCAACACGTTCAATAATATTAGAGACAATACCCTGTCCAGACGATGGCTATTGCCCTGAGTACCTCTTAAGTGAGTCAGTCATGATTGGGCAGGCTGTCATATATATCAGGCCACTCCAGAAAGATATAGATGTGCAGGTAGGTTTAAAAAAAAATGGTTAAAAACTGTGCTTCATAATGTTCTAGAAGTTGGGGAAAAGTTTAAATTACCAACAGTAAGTGATAATCTATTTTTAAAAAAGGTAGTTTAGGAGTTTACCAAAATTATAATTTTTTCTAAAAGAAAATAACCCTACTATCTGTTAATGTTTATGTCTTTTTTTCATCTTCTTGTGGTTCAGAAACCTTATTGTGTTGGTCCCCCAACAGACATTCTACTGTCTATAAGTAACCTGGCAACTACAATTCAACTTATTCTCCTAACCCGAACACCTAACCTGACAGAGTTAGTTGACATGTAGTTGAAAAGTTACTTATAGTTAGTAGGATGTCTAAAGTGAACTATCGAAATAAAGTCTAACCAAATAGGGTATATTTGATGTGGTAATCTAATCTCTTAATGCAGATTTAAAATTTTTGGACCATTTTCACAGACCTTGGTGATGCCTTTCCCCCCAAAAAAGTATTACTTTACTATTATATACTTTACATTGTATTATTGGGCATTCTATTAAAGAAACAGGTATCATTTATTGTGGTAAGGTTTGTAATACTGCTGCTGAAGGAGTGATGTTGAATTTAAAAAATGTTCACCGCTGTTCTGTGATTATGGTTAAACAGGTTACATGAGTCAGGCAAAGTGATATCAGATAACACTGGCAGTACAAGACAGGAAGAAATGTCAGCAACCATGTCAGAGGATAATGCTGAAAGGGAGGAAAGGGCCTCAACATCACTCACTACTTTTTTCTCAGCCACTACCAGCCCATCAGCAGAGCCTGCCACTGAAGGTGTCTCCATCTAAATGAACATACCACTGAACATTGCTTTCTCTGTATTCGCTTTAGCACACACATAATGTTATTAAATCATCATATCATATATTTGTATCTTTTGAAGATTTGTTGTAATCACTTGACTGTGTTTGCATAGACTGGAAAATTGAGCCGGATCTTGAAACAGCTGCCCGGCTGTTTCGAAGACATATCTTAAAGAATGCTGAGGACAAACCAGACCTAGTTGTTACACTAGATCTACACAGCTGTGAAAAGGATCGAGAACGGGAAATGTTAACTTTTTATAAACGTCCAAGTCCATTTACTGTAAAACTGAAAGGTATGAATATTTGTATATAAAGGCATTTAATATATTACATAGCATTCTTGCATACTATTTTCGTATTTTGAATTTATTTTAGTTTTAGTAATGTGGTTATGATGTACATTGTAATTTGTGCTAAAAACAGGAGATGCTGCATTGGTAATGGATAAGCTCCACAATGGATTTGAACTGGACATTGGTAAGTTACTATTTCCAAATTTGAAGTTGAATGTACTTGGACATACCATTTCTTTGACCTCCACTTTAGTTAGGGTAATACAAACGGTAGGCAAATACAGGATGTAATGCATTTTAAGAAAGGTTTTGTTTTGTTCAACTTAATTTAATAAGTATGAGCATAGTTAATAGAAAGGTTTACTAAGAATGTCATCTGAGTGCATTTGTCTTGTTAAAAATTTACCAGATAACTGTGGCAAAACACTTTTATTCAACGGAGAAGATGATCACAAGGTCCCTTCGACATCCAGACCACTTTTGGATGGTGACCTGTTCAGAGTTGTGGGAAGAATGATTGGACATTCATTTATTAATGGAGGTCCACTCTACTCAGGACTTAGTGCAGCTTTCTTCCCCCTTTTAAGTGGCAGTAAGGATGATACTCCAATTCTGGAATTGAAGGACTGTCCTGATACAGATGTGATTGAAGTTGTGTCCCTTGTATGTACACTCTGTCTTTCGTATTTTTTTTTAATGTGGAAAAATATATTTAAGACTAACATTTTTATGCTTTTTATAAATCATAGCTGGAAAGCCAGAATGAACTAAATCCGAACGAAATGGACAGTATCAACAATCTGGCCATCAGTTGGGACCTGCCAGAAGTCAGCAACATCAACAGAAGATGGTTGGCAGAAACCATTCTCTACCATGGGGTAGGTATTATCTTATTTAATGGTGAAAGCTGTAAACTGCAGCTTGATATTCTACTTGCACTGTCTCTAACACCACAAAAAAAAAAATCTTGGCTTCTATGGCATTTGTCCTTTTAGTGTGGTTTATTGTTAATTTCTAGGTTATTGGTCGACGTGAAAAACAGATCGCACAGCTGCGGAGAGGACTCAAAGACACTGGTGTTTTGAGAATGATAAAAGAACAAACCAGTTTAGCTGCAGTACTGTTTCCCAGATCTTCTGCACTAGTGCTGGAACCAGAGGTCTTTTCAGTGGCTTCAACCTGCCTCACAACACTAAAACTTCCTTTAAGATGCAGAACCTTTCTTGCATTTACACAAGCCATGAGAGCAGCAGTTTCATCCACAAGGTTTGGCTTTGGCCTTGTCTGAGTTGTTACATTTAAAGTTGTTCATGAACCGATAAATGCATGTTTGGGAAAAAAATGAATGACGTGTTTGTCGTCTTCAGCATTTTTATTGTTGTTTTATAAATGCATGTTCTTTAAAGGAACTTTCCCAGTTTTGCATTGTTCAAAATTCTTGTGAGTTAAATGAAGTTTACATAAGAACAAGTTAAAAACATTACTCTTGTTTATCAGAAAGCCTTGCTGTAATTCAGGCATTTCATACACAATGTTACAATAAACTCACCAAAAAAAAGTCAGTTCATGGCGTCAGTCCTCAATGCTCCAAACAAGAACATCTAATATCTTAAAATCTCTGTCAGTTGTTCCACTGTGGAATTATAAACATTCACTGTGGCATTTAGTGGAACATCCCGGTTGGGAAGACCTCCAATCTCCTCTGCAGTGAGGCTGCGTGGCAACTGCACATCTGGGATTGAAATGCTGTTTGCATCTTCCATGGCAGGTGGTCCATCCCAGTCAACACCATAGTCCTCATCAACCTTAAAAAATACAAGAACAGATGCTTTAATATTATGCATGTAACAAAATAAGCATTTATGTGCCACCAAGGCATACATTTATTGTTCTGATGTAGTTGTGAGTGAGTTTAATGTGCAAACATACAGTCCCTAAATCATCAGCAGCATCTCTGTTTTGCAGCCAAAGCTGATATGGAGATCGACCGTTCTCCGTTCTCAGTCTGTGAAAGTTCCATGCTTCTTTAAAAGTGTTAAGCTGATGTTGTAACTGGAGGGAAAAGGTCCAATGCAGAGCAAAAAGGTGGATCTCATCATCAGGGTTCAACAGTCCAGTCATCTCCAAATGGTAAAACAATGTGTGGAACAAATCAAGGACTTGTGTGTATACATCTCGCCAAAGACGTTCAATCCTAAAAAGATGATGATACAAACAAGCATCACACTGATCAGTAAAATTCATAACCTTTTTATAGATCAAAGCCATATTATCTGCATTTAGATTTGACAGGTGTTTGAATAGTCTTGAACACGAGTGTCCAATCCAGTACCTGGAGATCTACCTACCTTCAAAGTTCAGCTCTAACCCTGCTCGAACACAACTGAACCTAATTAGGCTAAGTTAATTAAGATCTTCAGGAGCACTTGATAATTACAGATATGTGCGTTTAATTAGGGTTAGAACAGAACTTGGCTGGTAGGTACAGTATATCTCCAGGAACAGGAGACTGGACCACCTCCATGTTTGACCATGGGTTAGGGTTGCCTGTAAAACTTATATATTGCTGTAAAAAATAAATAATATTACAAAACTCTGAAGCGATTTTACAGTTAAGTTTCAGCACTTTATTGGCAACTTTCTTTCCAGTAAAACCAAACCCCTAGATTATCAATGTACTTTCCTCCAGATCTACGTAAGCTTGGTTCAGGGATCAGTCTTAGAATGTTCTTGAGTGGCCTGTGTTCAGATTTAAATCTCATTGAAAAGTTTGTGGAATTTGAAGAAAGCAGGGATAACGTGAATGCCAAAAATTATCAGTGATCTGGAAGTTTTTTTATAGAAAGAAATGGGCCAAGATTGCAGTGGAGAGGCGACAGATGCTTCTAATCATCAATAAACACTCAAATGTATATTTATAAACTTTCTATAATTGTTTACTGATGCCTTCATTAAATTTTTTCATAAAATTGTCTTCAGGTCATGGGGTTGAATAATTTTGATTGCAACTGTACATAAAGGATATATATATATATATATATATATATATATATATATATATATATATATATATATATATATATATATATATATATATATATACAGTACAGACCAAAAGTTTGGACACACCTTCTCATTCAAAGAGTTTTCTTTATTTTCATGACTATGAAAATTGTAGAGTCACATTGAAGGCATCAAGGGCTATTTGACCAAGAAGGAGAGTGATGGGGTGCTGCGCCAGATGACCTGGCCTCCACAGTCACCGGACCTGAACCCAATCGAGATGGTTTAGGGGTGAGCTGGACCGCAGACAGAAGGCAAAAGGGCCAACAAGTGCTAAGCATCTCTCGGGGAACTCCTTCAAGACTGTTGGAAGACCATTTCAGGTGACTACCTCTTGAAGCTCATCAAGAGAATGCCAAGAGTGTGCAAAGCAGTAATCAAAGCAAAAGGTGGCAACTTTGAAGAACCTACAATATGACATATTTTCAGTTGTTTCACACTTTTTTGTTATGTATATAATTCCACATGTGTTAATTCATAGTTTTGATGCCTTCAGTGTGACTCTACAATTTTCATTGTCATGAAAATAAAGAAAACTCTTTGAATGAGAAGGTGTGTCCAAACTTTTGGTCTGTACTGTATATATATGTATATAACAAAAGCATCATGATTTCAAACCATAGAAGTACTTTTTCATCTACCTCTGATTGTGAACGCTCCTTCCTGTAATGTGTGAATTGCGGTTTTCTCCGCGGTTCTTAACCATAAATTGAGCAACCTCAATGTTTTCTCCTCCTTTATCTGAACGAACACGAGATGGCAACCCATACTGGCTAACAGCACCAAGGAAAGCATCCAGCACAGTGGTGGCATTATTGTTAGTAGCAGCATTCAGATAAACTACAAGACGACTAAACCCATCAATGCCTCCATGGATCACGAATCGCCATCTGATTTTAGACAAAAAGGATGACAGACAAGAAACATCAGAGTTTGTACACATTTTGACTAGAAAATTCCAATTACTTTTTCTAGCACCACCTTATAAATCTGTCTTGTATATCATTTGCTAATGAAAATAATTATTACAACAATGTTGTAATTTAAAATATTATGCTTAATATTTTCTGAGGGTATAAATGTGTAGTAAATGAAAATATGTACGGTAGGTCCCTAAAAGGGAGATCATAGTATTTGGGAGTCCTTGGCATCAAAACATTTGACAATTTCAGTTGGATTCCAAAAAAATCGAATTACCGTATTAATTTATGATTTCCATCTATATGCCACATGCAATTCAGACCAGGAACGGAGTACTGTCTGCGATGAAGAGTCCGGTTAGCCAGGGCTTGAAGTTGTGTTCCCTCTGGGTCCACACTGTTTAGTGATTCACGTACCCTAAAAACTTCAGATGATGAGATATTATTGTGAATTCTGTAATGTGTTTGCTCAAAGCTAATGAGAGTTGGGTAAAATCACTTCTACTTGATGCAAAGTAAATACAAGAATTTCAAAAAGAGTTACTGAGGAAAAAAATAAAATAAATAATAATAATAGAGACTAATGGTTTAAATCTTCCAGAATTGACCTGGACTTAATGTTTGTGTGTACACACCAAATATCTTATTAGCCATGTTGTGAGTGTAGACTCAAGGCTGGTTTATACTTCTACATTGGACCAAAGCCATATGCTCTGTGTAGCTATGATGGTTACACCTCTCTATAAAATAACTATACATTGCATTTACGCAGAATGCAAGTGCTGTGATTGGTCAGAACCAAAGACCCTCCCCAGGATTATACAAAATATATCTGCAGTAGTTTTGCATTCATTGGAACTAAATGTAATAGTGCCTGATTGCTTGTAATGAAAGTGCAAAGGCTGATTACAAACAAATATGTACAAATAAAAGCTCATAAAACATGAATCCAAATAAATATTTATCCAAATAAAAAATTGTCATAACGTAAAACAAATATCTGCTTCTGCTGCGCTTTACTCCAGTAGTGGTGTCAACAACTGGAGTAAAGCGCAGCAGAAGTAGATATTTGTTTACGTTATGACAAATTTTTATTTATGTATACTTGCAGAACAATACAAACACACCAAAGCAGAGCTATAAATGCTAACAGCCACATAGGGCACATCATATGGGCTATGCAGGTCTGCCATAGGTCCGTTACAGAAGTATAAATCAACCTGCAAGTATTTAAACAAAAAACAAACTTACACTGAATCAGATGTCCACTTGCTTGGAGAAAAGCTCTCATCATACGGTCCCCACACTGTGGGTGCTCTCTTTAAATCTCCATCACCAAACGGTCCAGTTCTGTATTGTCAATGCCAGAGTACAACTCTGAAACTCTGCGGGACAAGTGAATAATAGTGTGATATATTTAGCATTAGATGCATCATATATTCATGCAATGACTTGGAATTGTGTAAAACGCTATACACGTGTCTGTGTCTTAACTATTAATGTCATAACTGAATGTCCTAGTTTAATTTCTAACTATCATATTATACTATTCAATTGTATGTTTCTCTGTCACATAGATAAGACTTGCCGGTAGTATATGTAAATCAGTTGTTATTTCTGAAATTGATTGAAGTTTGTTTGCGCAGAATTGGTAATATTAAAAATAACATCGTAAGGATAAATGTGTGCAATGAACAGTGCCTTTTAATATGATGATGCGCAATGTTGTAAACAAAAAACGGAGAATATGGCCTTGAGGCGTTTGCATAAAAGCATTAAAATGTATTTAAATTGATGTTTAACTTACTTCAGTCCACACTGCTGCATTCGTCGATGTACCGTCCATCGACTAACACCATACATGACCGCGATATCTTTAACGTTTAGCCCATACATAAGATACCCTTCTATGGCCTCGCCAGGAATCTCTATGGCTGGTCTCCCCACTCTCCCAGGCCTATCCGAAGACAATCGTTCTTCCACTACCTTTAAGATGTCAGCAGCCAAACGGGTGTCGGTGCCTGATAAGGCAGAAAATTCTCCCAGACGTTCCAACAACGTATTGGTTCTATCACATATATACGCGTAACAATCTTCAGAAATACTACCGTTTCTCTGTACACGCTCCACTTCATCTGCTAGTGAATTTAACGATCGAATTAGCTCTGCCGCAGCCATGTTTCCAACACCTCAAAAAGTTATGTTT
The DNA here is from genome assembly GCF_963082965.1 of Carassius carassius. NCBI lineage: Eukaryota > Metazoa > Chordata > Actinopteri > Cypriniformes > Cyprinidae > Carassius > Carassius carassius. Next base: position 25,773,021 of record NC_081780.1, read on the forward strand.
ACCTGTTGCCGAGCCCCGCCTTGTTCACGCAGTGATTGACATGGCGGGAGGGGACGGACACGTGATCGGATCGGAATGCATTTTCAATGTGCACATTGAATTTTGCTACATTCATTGCGGGACATTGAATGAAAATGCAATCGTAAGTGTCTTGACTGTGAGTGTAAATGCAATTAAGAAAAATAAAATTTGAATGATAATTTTGCCACAGTTTTTGCTTGAACATGTTACACATAACAAATAATTTCTGTAATACATTTTCGTTTTAATTTTGCAACTTATAAAGCGTTAAAATGAATATTCATTTTACATATTAAAACTAGTGTATGAAATGGCAAATGAAAATTATATAAATACTTTTTCATTTTCATTTTGCACCAAACGTTGCACAAATGTATTGGAAAATGTAAACGTAAATACAGAAATGCATTGCCATTTTACATATTGCATTGTCATTTTGCATATTACATTCCGAATTGAATAATGCTACCCATATGCTTCCATACAGTCAGTGTACTGTTTGAGTAAATGAATTACTCCGGGATATTGGTTTGTTTTAACTCAGAGGAAGTGTCAGCCACATTAAACAAGTTAACAGCTTAAGTCATTAGTGGATTAATGCGTATTAGAGATGCGAACCGTTTAAAACGATTCAGTTCGATTTGGTGAACTGGTTCAAAAAGATCCGGTTACATCGAATGATTCGTTTGCGAACCGGATATCACAAACTGCTTTGTTTTGAACTCTCTCACAACAGACACGGAAGAGAAGACAATGATGAATAAAGTCATAGTTTTTGTTATTTTTGGACCAAAATGTATTTTCGATGCTTCAAAAAATTCTAACTGACCCTCTGATGTCACATGGAGTACTTTGAAGATGTTTTTCTTACCTTTCTGGACATGGACAGTATACCGTACACACAGCTTCAATGGAGGGACTGAGAGCTCTTGGACTAAATCTAAAATATCTTAAACTGTGTTACGGAGGTCTCACTGGTTTGGAACGACACAAGGGTGAGTTATTAATGACATAATTTTCATTTTTCGGTGAACTAACCCTTCAACAAATTTTACAAAAATTATCAGAACACACATGATCAGAATACAAACTGTAGATATGTGTTCTCTCAGCTTTATGTTTCCTCAACCCTAACTTTGCTAGAAGTGATGAGTATCAATCCACAAAAGCAATATATGCTGTACAGAACAGTATTTAGTACAGTATTTATACATTATTAGAAAAAATAAACACTTTTTTTTTTACATATAATTAAAATTACTTGCACATAAATGTGATGTTTTCATGTTGAATGTCAACTCTGACATTGGCCCGTCGTCACAGTCAGAAAATCTTATGGTGGTGACATTTGACAGTGTTAACAAAATTGTAATTTCACAAAACAAATGGAGTTCACGTTGTAGCCATTTTGTTTTCTTGGTTGATGCTAGAACCTGCTTCAGCAGAATAAAATGATCTAAACTTTTCAAATAAGTTGAGTGTGTTGACATACCATGGTTGTGACACAGGAAATACTAACATTAAGATTTTAAATATTCTAAAACTATAAAAACTTACCAGAGTCTGTCTGACAATTATGAACTCTGCAGAGGTTGTGTTCAGTGGGAAAGTGCTGTGTGTGTGCAAGGGGCAAGGGGTCCTTCAAAGTGACAGCTGCCCCAATATTCCCTGATTTACTGAATGTCTGATAGTGTTGAGAAAGTGGGGACACAACTTTGAAACCTTATGAAACACACGTCACTGAAAAACAACCTTGCTTTGATGAGATATTATTAAGGGTTGCTTTTGGTCAAACAAACTTTTCCATCATTAAAAACCATTTGCATCCATTTTATAGCATATGAACAATTGAACACTTCTCTGTGGACACACTGTTCTATATTTAGTGAAAAGACATTAAAGCCCCTTTCACACTGCACGTCGGACCCGGCAAATTGCCGGAACATTGCCGGGTCGCCTTCTGTGTGAAAGCAACCACGTCCCAGGATTGATTCCGGTATTGAACCCAGGTCGGGGTCTAGTAACATTGCCGGGTTCAACCCGGGACGAGCGCTGTGTGAACAAAAACCAGATCTAATGCCGTGTCGAAGTGATGAGCACGTTATCGTGGGACACTTTTACCGGCTGTTTTGAGAAAGATCAACGTTCGCTGTAATGAACTGTAATGAAGCAGAGATCAGTTAGCTCCTCACTTTCCGCGCTGACGCTGAGATCCTTTGCTTGCTTCAGTGAAAGTATAACGTTTTCGACTCGTACATTACACGTCACGCCCTGATGTCACATGTCATTACGGGATCTTTACGGGTTGTGTGTGAAAGCACGCACATATCCCGGGTAATCACTGGCAGTGTGAAAGTGCAAAATCTAGCGACCCGGGAACAACTGCCAGAACACTTTACCCGTGTATTTGCCGGAATGGCAGTGTGAAAGGGACTTAAGAGTCAGATTTCATATAATAATGACAATTAAATTGAAGGGGATATGTCAAACATTCTACATTCTGGGGAAGTCATGGCTTGACTCCTAACCCTAGGGTTGTCGGTTTGAGTCTTGGGCCGGCAATACCACGACTGAGGTGCCCTTGAGCACCGAAACACCAACTGCTCCCTGAGCGCTGCAGCATAAGTGGCTGCTCACTGCTCTGGGTGTGTGTTCACTGTGTGTGTGTGTGTGTGCGCACTTTGGATGGGTTAAATGCAGAGCACGAATTCTGAGTATGGGTCACCATACTTGGCTGAATGTCACGTCACTTCTATTATGAATTCCTCATGACATTTACAACTGAATATAATTTCATTTTAGAAAACCTAATAACAGTAACAACTGCTGGACATATTTTGTCCCATGTCTCAAGAATCAGTCAAAGATTCAAAAGAATAAAAAAAGAACAGCAATATGTTGCATTGGTATCAAAATGTTGTGACAAATAGAAATTATATCACTGAATAAGAGACAAACATGTCCAGCTGTCTTTAAGATGGTTTATTTTCTTGCTAGAAAGGCCAAACAATCTTTACCTTACAGTCTAGATGCTGCAGTGTGTGTGACAGTGAAGCGAGGGCAATCTTCCTCTTGTATAGCCTGATCTCTCAGGTTTTCTCTCTACGCCAATGAGGGTATTTCAGTGGTGGTGACCATTCTTAGACTTGTTCATCATTTTCTATCCTTGGCCACTGAACTGAGAAGAATTTCTGTCGGACACTGATTCGTGAACCGAGGAGCGGATGATACAGCACAAGTGTGATTCAGCGTGAAGCAGACCGACACACAGAGCGTCTGAACCGAACTGATTCTTTTGATGATTGATTCTGAACTGATTCTGTGCTAATGTTATGATCTCTGTCCACTGGAACGCTATCGCTTTTAATTTAAAACTGGTTATTTAAAACAATTACTTATCAAACAGATGGAATTAGAAATAAAGGTCTGCCTCTAATTAACCCTTTCGAGGCGATTAACGCGGATACGCGTTTTGAGTCATTTTCTCCTGATAACCCCGAAAAGAACTTAAATTACACTTTCAGTTTTAATCGTACAGATAAGAGCAATAAATCAATCGAATCTGTAAAGGGTCTACTTTTTTGGATACAGACATAATAACAACAAAACTTTGTGCACTTATAAAATAAAGATAACAAACAAGGTGCGCTGTCTGCAGCCTTTGTCTGCGCTGATCTTTATTTACAAACACGTCATTAAAATGAACTGTAACTCCGTGAATACTCAACGAAGAGACATGAGAGAGATATCTATAGAAAGCTTGACATGTCTATTTTTAAACTAAACAAGTGTAACGGGAGGATAACACTGACTGTCTGACACCTTGTGAGGGTGGGTTAATGTCTACCAGGTGTACATGTGTATTTGCAAGTCTGTGGTTGCAGGTGTGTTCAATGTTACTGATGAGCCAGTGGTACAACGCGATTGGTAGATCCACTGAATATAAGAACCAGCATGCAGTCCTTTGGGTGCGTTCCTGGACCGTGAGAGAGACCGTAACGAGACAAGCTCGACTGCCTTTGTGCCGATGTGTTGGATATTCGACTCCATGCAGTGACAACGAAACGCGATTGACTCCTGACAGCGAGAGGCCCACGAGAATAATCAACACGCGCTATTTACTCATACTAAGGGAAGTGGTAATTCTGATCGTTTACGAAAGAGTGGGCACTGACGTGTGTTTATTTGGGACTGATTGCCCTCCCATTGTCTCTCAGCTCGGCCCTACAGTTCGGTTTCTCCCGTTGGTCACCGAATCCTGGGAGTCGTTGGAGCTGGGATTTTCGTGTGTGGGTCGCTGCCATCACCTCACCCCTAGCGCCTCTTCCCTTTGCACTACAAGCGCCAAGTGGGCGGGGTCGTGAGTGACTAGACTGTGAACTGTGTCGATGAAACTCCGCTCCATGCATAATATAATTGTGATGTTTTGCTTATGTAACCTTCTCTCGGTCTAGGAGTATACTGGCTGCTCGTCTGGGTTTTATTTTTAATTGGTTATATGTGAATTGGTTTTAGGGCTTTTGTACTGATCAAACCAATTTAGTTTTACCATTATTCCTTAATGTGTGGGGTTATTTTGAAGTGTTACACCGGTATTTAAACTTGCTATTTGCCCTTGCTGTGTAAATCTCACGTGTGACTGTGTGCTGTTACATATGACTTTATTGGCGTGGTTTGTGTGTTAGCCCTTCTCATTCGCTGTCTAACCAGGGTGCCAGATTGACATTATTCCGAGCCCTTGAATTGTAGCAGTTACATCTAATGTTTTTTTGCTCTCTTGATTATGCATACAAGTGTTTAGTTTTTTTTTATTATTTATTTGTTGTATAAATAAATTTTGTATTTTTATAAGACTTTTTGGTGTAAGTCCGTTACTTGTGTATGACAAGGGTAAAACTTCCTGTGTGTGTCCGAATTATCACTTTACATTATTTTGGCGTAAGTCGGCAGGGCCCTTGACATACACAAGTAATATGAGTCACGACGAGCAGCCCCAGGTAAATGCGTTAATGCCATGGTTTATGGGAGGGCCATGGGTCCCAAAATTTGGTGGAGGGGAGCCCTCTAAATTTCAAGAATGGAGAAACCAAATTGAGGCTTTTATTCGGGCTCAGGGGCTGAATGAGGTACAGCAGGTTGATTTTGTGCTGAGTGCACTGGAGGGGAATGCTCAAAGAGAAATCCTGCTATTGGCTGAAGGAGAACGAAATACTGATGTAAAAATTCTAGAGACCCTAGCTTCATTGTATGGTGGTCAGCAGCCTGTTGCTCAACTACGTATTCAGTTCTTTACTTGTAAACAGCAACCGGGGGAGGGGGTAGGAGCATTTACCCTTCGTCTACGTGAGCTGCATAATAGGTGGCGGGCCAGAGAACCCCTGACTGCTGGAACAGATGATGAATTGCTGCGAACTCAATGCGTTATGGGTTTGAGACATGGACTGATAAAGCAGGAATTGTCAAGACAGCTCCGCCGGACCCCAACATCCACTTTTGCTGATGCCTGTAGAGAAGCGAAGGCGCTAGAACAAGAGCTGGCCCCAGAGGAAGAGGTTCAGGTTTGTCCAACCTTTTTGACTCCTCCATCAAGGTCAGCAGCGACACCAACTGGAGTGAAGGACCAAGGGAAGAATGCTTTAGACTGGCAACGAATGAAGGATTCATTGCGAACCGAATTACAACAGGAATTAAAGGAGCAGCTAACACTTTTGGGGAAATCCTTGGTAGAAAAACTGAAGGGGCATCTGGGCCAAGCCTCAGCAACACAATCCCCAGCAACTGAGGCACCGTTCCAGCCACATTGGCGTCCTCACTCCGACCGTGACCCCCGCCGCCAACGCTTGGGGTCAGCCCCCCCCGACCAACAGCGCTATCAGTGGGATGCTCAAGGCCGCGCCATCTGTCATGATTGTGGAGAAGGGGGACATATACAGCGTTTTTGTCCAAGGAGACGTCCAGCTCAGTCGGGTTTTCGATACCCCCTGTCACAGCAGGGCCAGTGAACCGGGAGGGGCCCTTAGCCACGTCCCTACAAAGGCCCTCTATGGTGGGTAGGTGCCCAGAGGTTGAAGTGTTGGTCCAAGGGCGACGGATCCCATGCATAATAGACACTGGCTCTCAGGTTACACTCTTTAGCCAAGCCTTGTTCCAGCGTCATTTTAGCGACGAATGTATGCAAGATCCCAGTCAAATATCTTGGTTGGCTTTGAGAGCTGCTAATGGACTTCAAATTCCTTATGTGGGCTATGCAGTACTGGATTTTAACATTGGGGGTGTGGAAGTGCATGAGAAGGAGGTGGTTATCGTACGAGATGACTGCATAAACACAGAATATGGACTTTTAGGTATGAATGTGGTAGCAGACTGTTGGGCGGGCATTTTCCAGGGTAGACACCCTGGTATTGCAGCTTTTAAATCTGTGTTTTCCCCTTCCGCAGAGAAAGCCTGGGATGCAGCCTTCGCCGCCTGCCAAAGAGTAAACAGCTCCATGCCTGAGGTAGAGCTCCAAGGTGTGGCTAAACTCCAGCGACAACCACCTGTAGTGTTACCCCCGGGAAGTGAGATGATCGTCTGGGCCCACGTCCCACAAGCTACCAACCAGCCTAATTGTGCGGTCTTAGTTGAAGATTTGGAGCACCACGGGCAGGAGTGGTGTGTTGGTAGATCATTGAGCTGGGTGCAAGGTGGGAAGGTTCCCCTCCGTGTCTGCAACCCAAACCCATTCCCCCTAGAGTTGCCACAACGGCGCCTCCTTGCTTCGGTGACCCAGATAGACCCAAGAGACATAAAGGGACGTTCCAGACTCGTGCTACGAAACATCGAACCCCAGTTGGTTGAAGTTGATGTTATGCACGTAGAACAGACGCAGACTGAGGATCACCCAGCCCTTGCGTTGTGCGGTGAGGACCTGACTAGGGGCCAGCAAGCCCAGCTGGCAGCCCTACTGCGGAAGTGGTCCCACGTGTTTGCGGCCCATGAAGACGACTTTGGGAAGACTGCGGTTGTCACACACCAGATCCCCACAGGCACAGCTCCACCGATTCGAGAAAGATACCGACCGGTTCCTCCTAACCTTTACCCCGACTTGAGGGTGCTACTACAAGGTATGTTAGAGAATGACATTGTAAAAGAGAGTTCAAGTCCATGGGCTGCCCCGGTTGTTCTGGCAAAGAAAAAGGATGGGACATGGAGGTTCTGCGTAGATTATCGGAGGCTTAACGCAGTGACTCATAAAGACTCTTTCCCATTGCCACGTATAGAAGAGTCTCTTACCAGCCTCACCAGGGCTCAGTGGTATTCGACTCTGGATCTGGCAAGCGGGTACTGGCAGGTGGAAGTGTCACCTGCAGACCAAGAGAAGACTGCCTTTACGACTCCCTTCGGTCTATACCAGTTCGAACGCATGCCTTTTGGCCTCTGTAATGCTCCAGCCACGTTTCAGAGGCTAATGCAACGCTGCCTGGGTGCTCAGGTTTATGATTCTCTTCTCATCTACCTTGATGACATCATTGTATATTCGCCCAACTTTAACACCCACTTACAGCATCTTGAGCAGGTTTTTCGTTGCCTCCAGGAGCATGGCCTGAAGCTACAACCTCGTAAATGCCATCTGTTCCAGAAAAAGGTGACCTATCTGGGACATGTAGTCAGCGGCCAGGGGGTAGCAACAGACCCAGAGAAAACTGCAGTCGTCCGCTACTGGGCTACACCAACAACAGTGAAACAGGTGCGTTAATTTTTGGGGTTTGCAGGATATTACCGGAGATTTATCCCTGCTTTCTCAAAGGTAGCGGCCCCCCTCAACCAGCTCCTGCAGGGAAATGCCCATCGCCCCTCTTCAACCATCCAATGGACCCCCGAGTGCCAGGTCGCTTTTGAGTCACTTAAACAGGCCCTCCTCAGTGCCCCGATACTGGCCTATGCTGATTTTCAACTTCCATTTAGACTATACAAGTCTGAATGGCCTTGGAGCTGTCCTTGCCCAAGTCCAAGAAGGCAGGGAGAGGGTTATAGCCTATGCCAGCCGTAGCCTCCATCCGCCAGAGCGCAGTGACCAAAACTATAGCTCCTTCAAGTTAGAGCTACTGGCCTTGAAGTGGGCCATCACTGAGAAATTTAAAGACTATTTGTGGGGAGCTCAAGTTATGGTATACACTGACAACAACCCTTTAGTCCATCTGGAGACTGCAAAATTGGGGGCGACGGAGCAGAGATGGGTGGCCCAGCTAGCCAATTATTCCTACGAAATCCGCTACCGACCAGGGACTGCTAATAGGAATGCCGATGTGCTTTCTCGAATACCAGGAGAGACAGCAGCCATCGTGGTACATGCAGCACAGAGCACCACATCCCCGCAGTCACCCGAGAGGGTAGGACGATGGGAGCGCCAGCAGAAGATGGACCCTGACCTGCAGCAGCTACGCATCTGGAAGACACAAGGTGAGCCTCCAATAACTAATTGCCTTTCTGTTTTGTCTCTACAGCTCCGTTGCTTGCTGAGGGAGTGGGACCGGCTGGAATTCCATAATGGGGCCCTTGTTAGACTTGTCACTGAGCCAGACACTGGAGCTCCAGTGCGACAAATCATTGTGCCAATGGCTCAAGCCCGACAAGTGTGGGAAGAATATCACAAAGCTGCAGGTCATGCAGGTGGTGACAAAATGGTCTCGCTACTGCGAAGGAGATTTTACTGGGTGGGGATGAGCACAAATGCTAGAATGTGGGCGGCCGAATGTCTTAATTGCGTGGTGGGCAAACGGGGAGGATCACAAAAAGCACCCTTGTGACCCAGTTCTGCCAGTTACCCCTTTGAAGTTGTGGCAATAGACTATCTGTCCCTTGGGAGGCCTTCTGACACTTTTCAATATATCCTTGTGATTACGGATTTATTCTGCCGCTACGCATTGGCAGTGCCCACCAGAGATCAATCTGCTCCAACTACTGCCAAGGCTTTATGGACAGCACTCATTCTCCCATTTGGCTGCCCAGAGCGTATTCTTAGCGACCAAGGGGGAGCTTTTGAGTCAGACCTGATGTACCAGCTTTGTGCTGTGTATGGTTGTAAGAAAAGTCGCACTACGCCATACCACCCACAGGGGAATGGAGCTTGTGAACGGTTCAACCGTACTCTCCTTTCCCTCCTGAGCACCATGGATGCAGACTTGCACGCTAAATGGCCCAGTCAGTTGCCGGCCCTTTTGCAAGCCTACAACAACACTACTCACTCAAGCACTGGGATAACTCCTCATTATGTGCTTTTTGGCCGCCATGCCAGACTGCCCGTGGATGTGCTCCATGAAGTCACACCGCCACAGTATCGGGGTGATGTGGAAGGTTGGGTTAGGGACCACCATCGAACTCCCCTTCAAGCTTATGCCACTGTACGCAACAGTGTTGAACGTTGTCAGCAGTGGAACCAAACTAGCTACGACAGGCATGCTAGAACCCTGCCACTTTTACCGGGGGAAAGGGTACTGTTAAGGAACTTCCGCCGTAGAGCCAAAGGAAAACTAGCTCCACAATGGCTTCCTACACCCTTTGTAGTTGTGGCCCAGCCACGCAGGGATCAACCCGTCTTTAGCATTCGGCCCGAGACGAAAGAGGGTCCCATTCGAACAATTCACCGCAATAACTTGCGGCCTTGTCCTGGGGACCAACAAGCGACCAGCCGCAATGAAGAGGATTGTTCTAGTGGAAGTCAGTGCCCCAACCGACGCAGCCTCGGACAATACCACTGGCCCTTTACTCCTCTAGTTTCACTCCCTCTTGCCCCCCAACACCAGACTGACCCTCCAAGTCTTCGCTGTGAACCAGTGGACTTGGCTGCTAGTACTTCCCTTCCTTATGCATCAGCCACACAAACTCATGAAGCCCCTGAGCTTGACCCTGTAGTATTACCTCCCGTAGTTATGAGTCATGACCCAGCCCTAGAGTTTGTTGCAGTCATCGACGATCAGGACTCTCATCGATATCCCCTGCGTGCTACCCGTGGCAAAACACCTGCGCGCTACATACTCTAACTGTCTGGACACTCCATGGCATTGGCCGATTGACTCTTATGGACTATGTTCGGGGCGACCATTATTAAAGGCTGGGGGAAAATGTAACGGGAGGATAACACTGACTGTCTGACACCTTGTGAGGGTGGGTTAATGTCTACCAGGTGTACATGTGTATTTGCAAGTCTGTGGTTGCAGGTGTGTTCAATGTTACTGATGAGCCAGTGGTACAACGCGATTGGTAGATCCACTGAATATAAGAACCAGCATGCAGTCCTTTGGGTGCGTTCCTGGACCGTGAGAGAGACCGTAACGAGACGTAAGCTCGACTGCCTTTGTGCCGATGTGTTGGATATTCGACTCCACGCAGTGACAACGAAACGCGATTGACTCCTGACAGCGAGAGGCCCACGAGAATAATCAACGCGCGCTATTTACTCATACTAAGGGAAGTGGTAATTCTGATCGTTTACGAAAGAGTGGGCACTGACGTGTGTTTATTTGGGACTGATTGCCCTCCCATTGTCTCTCAGCTCGGCCCTACAGTTCCGGTTTCTCCCGTTGGTCACCGAATCCTGGGAGTCGTTGGAGCTGGGATTTTCGTGTGTGGGTCGCTGCCATCACCTCACCCCTAGCGCCTCTTCCCTTTGCACTACAAGCGCCAAGTGGGCGGGGTCGTGAGTGACTAGACTGTGAACTGTGTCGATGAAACTCCGCTCCATGCATAATATAATTGTGATGTTTTGCTTATGTAACCTTCTCTCGGTCTAGGAGTATACTGGCTGCTCGTCTGGGTTTTATTTTTAATTGGTTATATGTGAATTGGTTTTAGGGCTTTTGTACTGATCAAACCAATTTAGTTTTACCATTATTCCTTAATGTGTGGGGTTATTTTGAAGTGTTACACCGGTATTTAAACTTGCTATTTGCCCTTGCTGTGTAAATCTCACGTGTGACTGTGTGCTGTTACATATGACTTTATTGGCGTGGTTTGTGTGTTAGCCCTTCTCATTCGCTGTCTAACCAGGGCGCCAGATTGACATTATTCCGAGCCCTTGAATTGTAGCAGTTACATCTAATGTTTTTTTTGCTCTCTTGATTATGCATACAAGTGTTTAGTTTTTTTTATTATTTATTTGTTGTATAAATAAATTTTGTATTTTTATAAGACTTTTTGGTGTAAGTCCATTACTTGTGTATGACAAGGGTAAAACTTCCTGTGTGTGTGCGAATTATCGCTTTACACAAGTGCCGCCGAAAACAGATATTCTGTGATAAAGTAATTCATATGAAAACGCGATGTCTGTTTTTCAAGTCTCCCTTCTTTATATCTAATGTGACCACGCCCCCGTGCTGACCGCGCTATTCAGATTCAAACTGAAGCGCGCGGCTTGAATACGCCCACACAGAAGAAAAAGCAGCCAGACTGTTCTTCAAGTTCTTTTATTTTACTGTTTGCTTCGCGATGAGAGGAATAAGACATAATTCACCCCAAAAAGATGTCATGTGGTTGAGGATTTGAGAAATGGATTTCCTCAGAAAAAAAAGTATGAAGCACGTTATTCAGCAGAGATCATAAACATGAGTCTCTTTATATTCATTTATATACTTGTACTAGTTTTTACATAAAGTGTAAACATTTTACTAGTTAGACTTTTTCCAAACTATAATTCCTGACTAAATGTATAATCAAGTAAAACATTATGAAGTTTCAATAACAATATACAATACTATACCATTCAAAAGCTTGATGTAAATAATATAAATGTAACAAATAGATAACTGTAACAAATGTAAAAACAATGCTTTTCTTTGAAATTATTCCCCCTAAAAACCCAGAAAAATATTCTCAGCTCTTTTCAACATCAGTAATAAAGATAATAATAATAATAACAATAAATGTTTTTTTTGTAGAAAATAAGATTGTTAAAAGGATTTCTGAAGGATTGTGTGACTGGAGTAATGATGCAAAAAATTCAGTTTGAAAGTCAGCTTTGATTGTTCCTAATAAACTGTTTAACTGCTCCCCCAAGTGGATATTAAAGTATGTTGTGGGATAATTAAATATATTCTTAATAAACTACAAACATAAAATTATATCCTTTTATTTTGTCCTCACATTCTTTCTTGTAACACTTCCTTTTAGTGACACAGCTGACTGAATGGCTCATTATGCAGGCCTTTGTCTTCTCAGGTGTAAATCACAATGATATTCATGGTAGTTGACGCCTACTCGCATATGACTTTTACCAACAAAAAGTGTCTTAGAAAATTTAAATCAATATATTGTTTTCTGTGAGTGAGTAAACAAGATGATTTTCACATAATTTAGAAAGAAAAATTCTAGGCTACAAGCTCCAGTTCTCAAAAATCCCGGGAACCATTGTTCTACCAGAAAGACTCGGGAGATAAAACGTACGAAGCATACATTTATTGACAAGTCAGCAAGCATAATTATACATTTCTTTGGCGGAAGGCCCCGTCCATGGTTCGTAATCCGAGGGTAGCGAATCTGCATTTCCTGCCTGAAGACGAAGGCAGGGGCGCAGCCGACCCCCCTGGAAGGTAAGGACAGGACCATCCTGGTGGTGGTGGGGAAGGTGGAGGTTGTTATCACGTCGGCATCTGCGAACTCAAACATGTGTAAGTACGATCTTTTATACCAAAGTATAAAGACGTGATTGGATAATGAGGAAGGTAATTAGTGACGAAGTAATTGAGTCTTCCTGGCAGAACTTAGGCTAAAGCTTTCATTTCTTTATGTGTTTTTTTGCCTTATTCAAGTGTTTTAACATTTTTACTTTTTCACTAACCACGCATATTTTTTTTCTCAAAAACACAATCATGTACATACATGCATTTCACATATTATTACAGCCCAGTTTGTGCTGATTACAGTGAGATTAGACTTTACCCATTTAGATATTTATAAGAAACTGAAAAAAGCACAAATGTCAGGGCATGACAAAACTTCTCCAGGCCCCAAAAATACCCTTAGACTCCAGAGGGTTAAAGCCTGCTTGAAATAAAAACCTGTTACCTTCTGCAGTTCAGTTAAATAAAGGCCCCAGCTTTTATTTGAGGAATTACAGTAACTACATTGCTGTCTTTTTTAGAACTGTTTACAGCTGAATTGATGTTATTTCAGCGTTGACTGAATTCAGTTAAGTAACATGTCAATGTTTCAAGATGTGATTCAGCTGTAAAGCAGCTCTACAGTGTGACTTCTCATATGAACTTCAAGGTATTGTTTTTGAGGACACGTGTAAAGCTTTTCTCCAGTGTTAACTCTCGTGTGTTAACACGTCGCCGTCGGTGTATGAATGAGTGTGTGAATGGGTGAATTTGAGGCAACTTGTAAAGCACTTTTGTTGGCCATGGGTCTGTTGAAAGCGCTATATAAATGCAGTCCATTTACCATGTGCCTGATTAGGTATCTTTTATGAGTTAAACTCTTTCCACACTGTTGCCAGGTAAAAACGCTCTCCATAATGTAAATTTACCTGTGGACGTCAAGGTTTACTACAGCAATAAACCACAAGAATCCATGGTTTGCATTGAATTTATAACAGCTTAATTTATAACCCGCTTAGCGGTCATAAATTCAATGTAAACCTTGGCTTCATGGGGCTTACTGCTTTCATAAAATAGTTATTCCATATACGTAGCAAGGTTTCACAAAATAAAACAAAGAAAATTAAATGAAATGTAATGCCATTAATAAACATTTTTACTGCCAAACGATGTAGTTGTGGTTGCAACAAAAAGATTGCCAAACAACACAAGGCAACTAAGTGTTCCTGTAGCTCAACTGGTAGAGCTTTATCAAGCACAAGGTTGGGGGTTCGATTCCCCAGGAACACATGATAGGTAAAAATTGATAGCCTGAATGCACTGTAAGTCGCTCTGGATAACTGCATCTGCTAAATGCATACATTTATTTATTTAACTAAGAAGCGTATTTACAACAGCTTGGAATGTGGCACAACCAATAAGAATCAAGGACCCGAACTATCAGTTTTGTACATTTTCATTGAAAATCTTTTCACATTGAGGGGATCCGTTAGGCTTCTCTTTATTGTGTATTTTCATGTGCCTGTCAAGGTTTCCTTGTTGATTGAAACCATTTCCACACTGTTTACACATGTAAGGCTTTTCTCCAGTGTGAACTCTCATGTGCGTTTTAAAGCTTCCCTTTTGACTGAAACTCTTTCCACACTGTTTACACGTGTAAGGCTTTTCTCCAGTATGAACTCTCATGTGCATGTCAAAGTTTCCTTTTTGATTGAAACTCTTTCCACACTGCTGGCAGGAAAAACGGCTCATTGTAGTGTGAATTTTCCTATTTTCTCCACTTTGATTCAAACTGTTTGATTCAGGGCTGTCAGGCTTCTCTTCTTTGTGAACTTCCGTGTGCCTGGTAAGGTTATGTAGACTGAAACCCTTTCCACACTGTGGCGATCTGTTGGGCTTCTTTCTATCATGAATTTTCATGTGGCGTTTAAGGGATCCAGAATGACTGAAACTCTTTCCACAATGATAACATGTGTAAGGCTTCTCTCCAGTGTGAATCTTCATGTGCATGTCAAGGTTTCCTTTATTAGTGAAACTCTTTCCACACAGAGGGCATGTGTAAGGCTTCTCTCCAGTGTGAAGATTCATGTGCATTTTAAGCCCATTTTTCCGAGTGAAACTCTTTCCACACTGTTGACAGGTAAAAGGTCTCTCCAAAGTATGAATTCGCTTGTGGGCATCAAGGTTTTGTTTTTGCCTGAAACTTTTCAAACAGATATTGCAGGTGAAAGGTTTGTTTCCATTGTGAACTTTCATGTGGTATGCGAGTTTTACATTTGTGCTGAAACTTCTTCCACACGGTTCACAGATGAAAGGGTTCTCTCCAAGGTGAACTCTCAAGTGGACTCTAAGGTCTCCAGGATTACTGAAACGTCTTCCACACTGACAACATGTGAAAGTATTCTCTCCAATGTGAACCGTCATGTGCTTGTTAAGGTTTCCTTTTAGAGTGAAACTCTTTCCACACTGTTTGCAGATGAAAGGTTTCTCTCCAGTGTGAATTCTCATGTGGCTTTTAAGGTTTCCTTGTTGGCTGAAACTCTTTCCACACTGTTGGCAGATGAAAGACTTCTCTCCAGTATGAACTCTCATGTGCTTGATAAGGTTTCCTTTTCGAGTGAAACTCTTTCCACACTGAAGGCAAGGGAAATAACTCTTATTTTTTGTCTTTTTATCTTTTTTTCGCTTGTAAGTCTTTTCAGACTGTAAGGAAGAAAAATATTTTTCATCAGTTATGAAATCATGAAGATTTTCAAACTGATCTTTCTCTTCAGTTTCGTTCAGTCCTTCCCTCTCCTCTTTCAGCACTGTTAAGTCTAAAGTGGGAAAACAAACAAATAAAAGTTAACCCTCTGACGTGTCAGTTATGCACAGAGGAAAACACAACATCTCAAATGTATTAAACGGCACAAATATATTCGTTGTTTACTTGCATATCCATCTGTGTAAGTAAAAAGTTGTATGTAAGATTTTTTTTGTTTGCTAAAGTAATTTATTAAAAAGCAATATTCTTATCACAGTTTTATCAGCTCTAACATAAATAAGCTTAATAAGATTAATAAGCATATCTGTGGTATTTTGCCACATTAAATTGATTTCCAGGGCTTGGATGCTACTTAAATTCTGTTGTTTTAAAAAATAAGTATGATTTAGAAAACTAAAATACTTATGTTATTTGGTACTAATACACATACAATCGTGATTTCAGCTTTAAATAAACAAACATTAAAGGGTTAGTTCACCCAAAAATGAAAATTAGCCTGTGGTGTTCCATCAAAGCATCCTAAATGCTGTCAAAATGACTGAAAAACTAAATTAAAAATTTCTACTTATAGAGCAAGTCACGTTTTTTTTTTTTTCTTCAATATCTCATTTGTGGTTTATAACGTAATCAAAATCTGTCAGTAGGTTAATTGTTTATAGGTTTATACTGTTTTACTTCTTTGTTGTATGACTGTATTTATGTAGCCCTGTGGTTGTATATGATAAATAATGTATGATAGTATATGATAAATAAAGATATTGTCTCTCAAAAGAGAGCGTTGACTCAGAATCGGTTTAACGAGACATCATATTTTCTAATCTTTTGCCTGTTACAGGCAGAGGTGAAGTGGTAAAAGAAGAGGTGGGTAAACTATAAATTCTGGGTGACCACATCGTGGTCACGTTAAGGTGGGCCACTGCCTACCGGTGTATGTGTATCCTGATGACATCGCTATAGGCTATCATTTGATATTACTACCAAGGGTATCACTGGTTGTTCCCTCATATAGGTCACAGATTCATGTATGAATTGAATAGTGATTGTAAGTTCTTGTTAAAGAGACTAGAGAAGGAATAATATGGTTGAAATCTATAAAGTTTACTAAATGAAAAAACAGAGAGAATTTTTAAGAGAGGGAGGCTTATATCCAGAGGTTCCAATGCAATGCACTTGTACATAATGATTATGGATTTGGGATTATTTTCATACTCGATTAATCTGTTTAATATTTTCTCAATTAATTGGTTAGTTGTTTGGTCTATAATATGTCAGAAAAATGTGGATCAGTGTTTCCCCAAAAGCCCAGGAATGGTCCACAAATTTCTCGTTTTGTCCAAAATTCAAAGATATTCAGTTTACTGTCACAGAGGAGAGAAGACACTAGAAAATATTCACATTTAACAAGCTGGAATCAAATAATTTTTTACTTTTGTCTTAAAAAATTACTCAAACCGACTAATCGATTATCAAAATAGTTGTCGATTACAGTTTTTTCCAATTGGTAATGTAGCAGGTGCAGATTAACGACGGAAGATATTTTAATTGAAAGAAAACACAGTTTCTTTAATTAACAGAAGACAATGTAAGTTGCACTGTAGTTTCCACAAGTGTAATGGCTGCCGACATTAACAGACGATTTTGTTAAACTAATAAAACAATAAAACCACATTAATATCACAACAGTGCCTCTTTGTCCACTTGAGGCGATGGCTTGTTAATGCTAATCGCACTGATGTCATAGCTGACACGAATCAATAAGAGGAGAGTAATCGCTAGCTCTGTTAGCTGTTTGAGCTCTTCAGATCGCACAAATCAGTGCAAAATTAATAGAAATGTTATTCTGTATGATGAAATATTTTACAAACATGTCATAAAATTATTATTTCTCCAAATGTGCGCACCACTGGACTATATAGTCCTGGCGGATCGTGGATATTGTATTTATAAGAACACAAATAAACCGGAGATGAAATGAATGGCTGCTGTATGAGTGATGATTTCTATTCAAAATAACGAACGTTATTTTTATTATTACTAACGGATGTTTACCGTACCCGCGAAACCGTGAACGGCTAGTGATAACATTAACTAGGTAGAGGTGACTTGAGTCAGCGGCATGAATTTACCGTGAACCAAATTAACCTCAAAAACATGAAGTTTAGTACTGTTTTCCAAGCTCACTCACTTTGGGCTTGTAGCCGAGGCCGTTTGTGGGCATCAGGAGGATGGCTGCTGTCTTGACAGCGCTTAAAAAAATTGCCATTTTAATATGACTCGGGAGTTGTCTCAGAGTGATTTGTTCATTTTGTGTTGACCGCACATGCGCATTACACAACATATGGGTTCTGAATCAACAGGTGAGGTCCGAGTCTTTTATTCTTCCTGTCAGTCCCATAAGATGGAAAACGATTGAGACGGAAAGAGAAAAGATTAGTTCATTTTGCTGAACGAGACTCAAAGATCCGAGTCAGTAAAATGATCTGAACTTCCTACTAACTGGCAACACCGCAAACAATTGGTCAACACTGACAGTTGCAGCGCAATATGAAAGACTTCGTCCTAGGTTTAAAGCTGCATTCGTTAACTTTTGACTCTCTAGCGGTTAATAAACAGAACTGCTTGCATGTTGCGGAAGGACATTGTAGCCGGAGCTACTTCTCTCTGTTTATGTCTATGAAGAATCACCAAGGTACTGGGTAACTCCGCCGCGGTACCCCTGAAGCAATCTAAAATAGTCCGAATATTAACACTTATTATAGGTGTACCCTAGTGATTCAGGACAGGCTAAAAACATGGCTTAGAAAATGGATTCATGGTGTACTCGCTTATTATATACATTTTGTATACTTTGAACACAAAAAAAGGTTAAGGACCGCAGCTCTGATTGGTTGTTTCGAGAAAACAGTTTTTTGACTAACCTCCGCCCACATGAATTCACAAACAGGGGGTGTGGTCTTGTTGCGCTCCAACGGAGAAGAAGGAAGAGCTGCGTTTGTGTTCGAAATGTCGTCTAAACGCTGTTAATTTCATCTTGGAGTCCAATCACCTTTGTTTGGCCTCCCCAGGGACACCGTACTTGGAGATTAATGGTTACAATTTAGGTTTAACTCGGTTCCCGAAAATTATAATCCACATGTAAAACTATGTACAGCACATTTTGCTAAAGACAACTTCCTCAATCTCAATCAGTTTAATGCCGGATTCGCACAAAGATTATTCCTGAAAGATGGAGCAGTTCCCTCTTTGTCGGGAGAAGGCGTTGTTTATGGACCACAACCGGTAAGTGTATTTTATTATTTAAGTTGGTGCGTTTAACAGTTTCTGTAACTTACTACACAAAGGGCAACTCTGTTTAGCTTTGTTAACTAGATGTTAGGGCTGTGCAAAAAACGAATGCGATGTTCATGCGCATCTCATTAGTAAAAACGCTCCTGTGATTATAAGTACATCTCCAGCACGTGCGTTCTAGCCCAATAGCGTTACCAGGAGGTCAGCCTGCTCTAAGCTGGTGTCGAATCACAACACAGGAACCGCTGGCACAATCAGAACTCATCACGTATTTCTGAAGGAGGATTTTATAGAACAAGGAAATCATCAGCCCGTTTTTGTGACAGTGAAAACAGCGGTATACAGATAGGTGAATTGTGTGAAAAATACTGTGTATTACAACACATGTAATATTCCACACTTTAAACCCAATCAAAGCTTCAAAAAAGCGCGAAAAACGGGACCTTTAAATATTGTCCAGGGCTCTAGACTAACTATTTGCACTGGTTGCATTGGTGCGCCTAACTTTTTTTTTCTTAGGTGCACCAGCACAAGAGTTAGGTGCACCCAAATTTTCGACCGCATCACATTTAACACATTTATTTTTTAATCGCTGTCCATATAGACAATATAGAGCTCAAGATAAATGAAAGAAAAAGATTTTCCAGACTTGACCCTCTACACTGATTCTGATCAGATCTTCCATTGTGTCTGAATGAAAGGATGCTCTAGTGTCTGATCTGAACGGATAAACAGTCCTTAAACAGCTTATACTACTATTTTTTTTATGTAAAGATCCAGCTGCCAGTGACAG
Organism: Carassius carassius; assembly: GCF_963082965.1. NCBI lineage: Eukaryota > Metazoa > Chordata > Actinopteri > Cypriniformes > Cyprinidae > Carassius > Carassius carassius. The sequence continues at coordinate 25,792,459 of NC_081780.1, forward strand.
ATAGTGAGCCTATATTTGATCAATTTAGCCTTCTCAAATCATCAATACATGTCTACAAATAAAATCTATAGATATAAAATAGTTGAAATGTTAGACCAAGATAAATGTGCGCTATATCCAATAGGTTTTTCGAAGACTCTTTTTTTTCAGTGGATACACCGTCAGTTTCGCTCATAAAAGGTAAGAGTAATACATCATTCATAACTGCAAAGGGTCTATTTTTATTTGTGTGCACTCACAATATCAACAAAACGGTGATATTGGGCGGCAGTGGCTCAGTGGTTCATGTAGGTTGTCTACAAACTGAAAGGTTGGTGGTTTCAAAACCCAGCTCCACCTGACCAATTGTCGAGGTATCCTTGATATCCTTTAAGGGGAAGTCGTGGCCTGGTGGTTAGAGAATCGGACTCCCAATCGAAGGGTTGTGGGTTCGAGTCCCGGGCCGGCAGGAATTGTGGGTGGGGGGAGTGCATGTACAGTTCTCTCACCACCCTCAATACCACGACTGAGGTGCCCTTGAGCAAGGCACCATAAAAAATGGCTGCCCACTGCTCCGGGTGTGTGTTCACAGTGTGTGTGTGTGTGTTCACTGCTCTGTGTGTGTGCACTTCGGATGGGTTAAATGCAGAGCACAAATTCTGAGTATGGGTCACCATACTTGGCCGAATGTCACTTCACTTCTTTTCTTCTTGAGCAAGACACCTAACTGGATGACCATGGGTCTGTTGAAAGCGCTATATACAGTACAGATCAAAAAATGTGGACATACCTTCTCATTCAAAGAGTTTTCTTTATTTACATGACTATGAAAATTTATTCACACTGAAGGCATCAAAACTATGAATTAACACACGTGTCATATTGTAGGTTCTTCAAAGTAGCCACCTTTTGCTTTGATTACTGCTTTGCACACTCTTGGCATTCTCTTGATGAGCTTCAAGAGGTAGTCACCTGAAATGGTCTTCCAACAGTCTTGAAGGAGTTCCCCGAGAGATGCTTAGCACTTGTTGGCCCTTTTGCCTTCCGTCTGCGGTCCAGCTCACCCCTAAACCATCTCGATTGGGTTCAGGTCCGGTGACTGTGGAGGCCAGGTCATCTGGCGCAGCACCCCATCACTCTCCTTCTTGGTCAAATAGCCCTTGATGCCTTCAGTGTGACTCTACAATTTACATAGTCATGAAAATAAAGAAAACTCTTTGAATGAGAAGGTGTGTCCAAACTTTTGGTCAGTACTGTAAATGCAGTCCATTTACCAAAACGTTGTGCTTTCTGCCATGTCATCTTTAACAGGAGTACAAAAATGAACCGACACTCAGTGAAAACATGCCTCACAGACATGATAAATATATCTATAAAAAGCTTTAAATGACTACTTAAAACAAATGGAAAACAAAAACTTTCATTATAATCATAATACGTAAAGATTTCTATTATTTCCCCGGTCACATTTATGATAATTACCTTTGCCGGTTCAAGCTTAAGCCTATTGCGTGTGTTTGAACAGAGAACTGTTCAGCTGTTTATAATTTTGTTCAGTGTATACATGTAGCCCAGCCCTAATGGCCATACAAACAAATAAGATTGTCAGTGTTTGTTGTGGGTGTATGGGATTGCCTGGATGAGAGTGAGATTTCCCTGCCTGAAATTTTATCCCAGTCTGCCCCTGGGCTCCAGCTTCAGGAAGCAGAGGGACTCAATTCTCAGAGATGAGAGGGGAACTCTGACACTTTTGTATTTTTGTTCACTGACAAGCTGCACAAAACATGCACAAAATATGATCCGTGGTTTTGCGCAGCTTGTCAGTAAACAACGGCTCGGTGTAGTATATGCTGCTCCATGGGAAAGCGTGCAGGTGATGGGAGATTTACAGCTGATTACAGAACCAGCTTTAATGACAAGATGCAAATTAAATATTGCATGCGATTTATCAAGCAGCCCTAATTACATGCAAGACAAAATAAAAAATTACAAATTTCTGAAGACATTTGGTTTCCTTCAAAGATAGCGATATAAAAACATTGATCAATGAACATGAACATCGCACGTTTCAAGATCAAAGCCTTCTGGAAAATCTATTTGTGTCAGTTTTGAAATTGTGGCGAGTTGCCACAAATAAATCAATGTATCGGGAACACCACGGCACAACAACCTGAGCCCAACTTCAGTCTTCCTATCTTGACTTCTACTTATCACCTAAACTTTAACAGGATTTGTAGTTGGTGCCACAAACCAGACGGATAAACAAATACAGACAGGTTAACTTCGGGCCAGGCCAGGTGTGCACCTGATGAAACGGTCCATACCATTCTCATGGTACAATACCTTGGTATAGAACTGCCCTACTGCTCAACTCTGAAGCATCCTGAACAGTGGTCAGCAAGTCTGTACCACCTCAAGGTAGAGGACATGTAAACACTTGATCGGATTGAAAACCGACATGGGAAAAAGAACTGCGCATGCGCAGTGACGTAGAGATAGCGTAATGTTGTATGACGCACTGAACAAGTTGTTTTTCCTGGTGACTAAAGTGTCATAAATAAGTGTCCTGTCATTATAAAACTCCTTTCACTCAGCGTATGTGAAGTGGAACAGGACCATGTCCCACCAGTCCTTGTTTAAGACTCATTAACAGACGACTAGTTTCGGGTGCAGGAAGGGGCACTTGTACACCTTTTTTTTTAAAGTAACGTTAACTAATTAGGACTCTAAGTAGATAAATATCACGTGTGCTTTTTAAAACAGCATGCGACAACAGCAGGAAACTCTGTATATTCATGCAGTGTGCGCATGTTAAAAGAGTAAATCCGACCAGAAGCTTGTGACATGTGAACGCGCATATCAACCCGATCACTTTATTTATCGTTCATGTAAACACTACGTTCGGATTCGTCAATCAGAATGAATTCAATCTGATGGAAGAAAAAGGGTCCATGTAAACGCACCTACTATGTGTCTGTGTTGACAAAAGTGTGCGTGTGTGTAGGGCCTAAATATAATACCATGTTTTTAGGCGAGTGCCAAATCACAATATTCTGAAGGTCATATTTTACCCTTTATGTCTACACTCTCCCTCTCTCTCTGTCCGTGTGTGTCAGTGTTGCATTGTTTTCTTACGGTTTGATTCATGCGTATTTTACGCACAGACATGAACCTTTGACACAGCTTAATTTTTTTTTGCAGTCTATGTTTCAAAGTTAATTGATAATTTCTCACATACGTAGATGCACGAACACAGCCATGAAGTCAGTCCTTAGACAATAATAACACCTTTCATCTTGCGGCAACACAAAGCTACGAGGGATCCAAAACAAAGGCAAACTTTAGATTAGACTAGTTGAGAAATCATACAAGTGCGGTTGATGAAAAAGTTATAAAGCTGTGCACATCTTTGGTGCGGCCATTTCAAACTCGTCAAGATGAAGAAAAGCTACACGATCACCGAAGTAGTAGACTACGTTACTGCTGAACCAACAGACAGTGAGCCGGAGTCTGATGGCAGTGAAACTCCTCATCTGACCCAACTCCGAGCGAGGAACTGGATAACACACAGGAGACACCTGATCCTATGTGGACATCAAAAAATGGACTTCACTGGTCACCCACTAACACCGAAATGCTCCGCTTCTTGCCACCCAAGATAAGGACACCCGGACCGACACATTACGCAACAGCTCACATCGTGGACCCTAGGTCTGCATTCCAGCTACTGTTCATGGAGGATATGGTAAAATTAATTGTGGACCAAACAAATTTCCAGGGGAGACGGCCCGAGACCGATTGGATTAATGTGGATGCAAGAGATGTCGAGGCTTACCTCGACTAGTCGTCGGTGTATGAATGAGTGAGTGAATGGGTGAATGTGAGGCAACTTGTAAAAAAGCACTTTGGTTGGCCATGGGGTCTGTTGAAAGTGCCATATAAATACAGTCCATTTACATTTACATTACATTTATTCATTTAGCAGACGCTTTTATCCAAAGCGACTTACAGATGAGGACAGTGGAAGCAATCAAAAACAACAAAAAGAGCAATGATATATAAGTGCTATTACAAGTCTGAGTTAGGTTAACACCGTACACCTAGCATGGAATTTTAAATAATATAATAAATAAAAAGAAAACAGATAGAATAGAGCTTTCTTTTCTTTTCTAAAAAAATATTTTTTCTAAAAAGAGAATAGAGCATGCTAGTGTTAGATATCTTTACACACACACACACACACACATACAATTGCATAATAAATGAAAAGAAAATAGAACACAAAAACATTAGAAAGGTAGTTCGATTTTTTTTAAGAATAGAATTAGAATAGTGAGTGTTAAAGTTAGAGGGTCAAATAAAGATGGAAGAGATGTGTTTTAAGCTCATTCTTGAAGATGGCTAAGGACTCAGCTGCCCGGATTGAGTTGGAGAGGTAGAGTTGAGTGTCATCAGCATAGCAGTGGTATGAAAAGCCATGTTTCTGAATGACAGAACCTAATGATGCCATGTAGACAGAGAAGAGAAGTGGTCCATGAACTGAGCCCTGTGGCACCCCAGTAGTTAGATGTTGTGACTTGGACACCTCACCTCTCCAAGATACTTTGAAGGGCCTATCTGATAGGTAAGATTCAAACCATTGAAGTGTGGTTCCTGAGATGCCTTTTGCCAGTAGGGTTGATAGGAGGATCTGGTGGTTAACCGTGTCAAAAGCAGCGGACAGATCAAGCAGGATAAGTACTGATGATTTGGATTCTGCTCTTGCCAGTCTTAGAGCTTCAACAACTGAGAGCAAGGCCGTCTCAGTTGAATGTCCACTTCTGAAGCCAGATTGGTTGCTGTCAAGGAGGTTGTTGTGTGTGAGAAATGTAGAGACTAGGTTGAACACAGCTCGTTCAAGTGTTTTTGCAATGAAAGGAAGAAGGGAAACTGGTCTGAAGTTCTCTAAAAGAGATGGGTTGAGGTTGGGTTTCTTAAGTAGTGGAGTTATACTTGCCTGTCTAAATGATGAGGGAAAAACACCAGTGTGGAGGGAAGTGTTGATGATGTGAGTGAGTGCAGGTACAACTGCAGGAGAAATGGCTTGAAGGAGATGAGATGGAATAGGATCAAGCGGGCAAGTAGTAGGGTGATTAGAAAGGATGAGTTTTGAGACTTCTGCCTCAGAGAGTGAAGAGAAGGATGTAAATGAGTGTAAGTTTGCTGGTGATGTGAGCTTGACTCATTGTGGTGTGGAAAATTTTGCACTAATGTGTTTAATTTTATTAATGAAAAACGTTGCAAAGATGTCAGCTATTAGAGATGAAGCAGGAGGGGGAGGAGGAGGACAAAGAAGTGAGGGAAATGTTTTAAAAAGCATGCGAGAGTTAGAAGAATTGTTAATTTTGTTATGGTAGTATGTCATTTTAGCAGTGGAGACATTAGCAGAGAAAGAAGATAGGAATGTCTGATACACATTAAGGTCAGTAGTATTTTTGGACTTGCGCCACACCCTTTCAGCAGCTCTAAGCTTAGAACGGTGTTCGCGTAGAACATCAGATAACCAAGGGGCAGAAGGGGTGTTACGGGCTGGCCTGGAAGATAAGGGGCAAACAGTGTCTAAACAAGATGTAAGAGTGGAGCAGAAAGTATCAATAGCACTGTTAGCATCCAAAGATGCAAACAGTTTAGGGGAAGGAAGTGAAGATGAAACCATTGCAGATAGCCGGGAGAAAGTGTGCGTAGGTTACGTCGAAAGATGACATGTGGAGGGGTAAGTGATGTGTCAGGGACCATGTTGAGGTTAAGAGTGAGGAGGAAGTGATCCGACGTGTGCAGTGGAGTAACCACAACATGATCAGTAGAGCAGTGTCATGTATAAATAAACGGCATAAAATATATAATGCAGCACAAGGGTTAAATTGTCATTATTTTGGTTTTCTTTGTGTACAAAAAGTATTCTCATCACTTCATAATGTTATTTGAATCACTGATGGCAGAAAGACTATTCTGACAATGATTTTCATACTTTCCTGGACCTTGACGCCGTTATTTGTCTATGGGACAGCCTCCCTGTTTTCATCCCAAAGATCTTTAATTGTGTTCTGAAGAGGAACGAATCTTTCACAGGTTTGGAACAACACAGTGATTAATGACAAGTGGAGTGGAGTATGGTGGAGTATCCTTTTAAGTAACGTTTGTTTGTTTATGTTTTTTACACCATGTTATCATCATGGCTATTTACATGGCAAAAAAAGTTCAGTAAATTAAATAAATCATTTCAACATAACACAGAAAATCTAAAATACATTCAGGTGGTACATTTTCAAATATTCCATGAAAGCATGTTTCTGAATAAAAGCATTTTCTAGCAGCATCATAAAAATTACAATTCAACAAAATATGCTTAATAGTCAAAGGAACTTTACATGAAAGACATAAAGGAGGAACTTCACCTATTAATAAAAACCCATGGGTAAGTCTTCAGTGAACAGTCTAGACCTAGTAAACATAACTTGATCATGTCTCGATTTAAAATTATAGAAGCTAATTCTTTTTATACTAGGGTTTATTTCATACAGCTTATTTTTATTTTCATCCCATTCTTTCTGCCACCTATTAGTTATATATAAATGAATTACTGGTTTGAAATCAGAAGGTGGTATTTGACAGTCAGATATTTCCAGGACAAGTGCATCCCTGGCAGCGGTGTCCACTCTCTCATTTCCAGTAAGACCAATCTGACTTGGAACCCAGCAAAAAATAATATGAAAGTTATCCTTCTTTAAATGATCAAATTTGATTTAAGATTTCAAAAATGATGGGACGATCAGTTTTGTCAGGGTTCTTGCACCATTTTAAAAGTAAAATTTAATGATTTTTAAGACCTTTTTAAGACCTCAACAAATATAAATTTAAGACGGAAAAATTTCATAATTTCTTTGGAACAGGCTACTCAATTGATTGCCTCCTACAATGGAAATCAAAACTTTAAGTTTTCCATTTTGGTATCAATTATGTGCAATGTGTAAACTAGGTAAGTAAAAAAAAAAAAGGAAAAACACTTTTCTTTGAAACCTTTTTAATTTCTTTTTTTTTGTTCCTTTGTGATGTAGAACAGAGAGAACGTAACATAGATAAGTTGGATTACACTAAACAAAAAGGAACTGTGTAGAATAGAATACTGAAAATAAGCTCAGTAATGAAAGTCCTCAAAACAGCCTTTCACAAGCCAAAAAGTTGACAAATAATCTACATAACTGTTAGAAAACACAAATGTTAATACATGACTTTTAATGAGAGAAACCCTTTGTTTTGTAACATCCCAAATTCTCCTCAAGACATGTGGCGTAGCTCTGCTGCTCTCTTCTCAATTTCATGGTCTAGGTCCACCAACTCTCTTCTCTTTTCCTTGCATCTTTTTCTCATGGAATTCGATTTAGTGATAAGTTCTGCCATCTTGGTCCCTGCTGTATTCTCAGCCTTCTCTGCAAGGCCATCTGCATCCTTTTCTAGAGTTTCACACACAGTTGAGATTGTTCTTCTTTTCTTGCGTAGCTCTTCAAGCTCATCTTCAACCCCTTTTCTCTTGTTCATCTGTTTTGTCTCTTCCTTTTTCTTCCTCTCATCTTCCAAGAATATCCTGTACCGGTTGCGTGCAGATGCGCACTCATTTAGCAGCTCTTTAGTAAGAGGCACTTTGACCACTCCACCACACAATCTCACATAGTCGCAGATTAGTCTCTGTGAGACTATAGTGTCTTCGTTCATATTGCACATCTCCACCTCCTTGTTTATGGAGAACCCACGCTCCACAGTAGCTTGTCCATGGGACAGAAGCAGCAGCTTTTCCACAAAGCTCCACAGTTCTGCATATCCATTCATGGCCTTATGCAGGAAGCTGTCAACTCGCGATTTTCCATCCAATGCAATGAAGGCCATGAATTCCTCTCCTCTGGCCTCACTGAAGAGGAACTTCTGAAATTGTTGGGCAATCTTATCACCTGCATTTAGATAAAGACAATAACATCAGTAATATTTTCTAGTTAAGATTATACTTTGTTGTCACAAGAGATTTATTTTCACTATACTCTGGAAAATGCATCTCATATTTTCAACTATATTTCAATTATTATGTCTAAGAACATATATTAGGCCTACATACATTTATTATAACTAATACTAGGCTGTATTTCCAATAAAAAACCTTTTGATAAACACTAGGTCAACTGTTCACATTTCTCTACAGATGTTACCTGCTGTGACGCCTCCTGACAGCTTCTTATCCTGCAAAAATTTCATGATGAGGGCCTTCATTTTTTGCAGGCACATGTCTGGTTCTTTGTGCATATTTTGGGGATCCAGGCACATCATATTTCGGACAGAGGGGTACTTCAGGGGGCACTTCAATAGAAGGTTCTGACAAATCTTTGACAGGGCACTCTGGCTGTCTCGCATGAACAGTAACACCTCACGCTCACTTCCACCACTCTGACAAAAGCACAAAACTCAAATCAGCTGAAACATCAAATAAACTCTCCCTATGTGTAACTTACACTACACAACATTTGACAGATCCAGTTAATAGGTCAACTGCTTGATGTCAAAACAATTAATCTGATCAACATAAATACTTCACTAGTCAAGTGACTTTGCAGCGCATATAGCACAATGATAAAGTAATCTAAGATAAATATTACCTTGAGGGCAACTGTGGCTCCCAAGCCAATGTCCACTTGCTTTGGACTGACCCAAAGCTTTTGGTCTGTCACATCAAGCTTGACCAGTTTTACTGGGGAAACATCAACCTGGACGTCTCACTTTATGAAGCGTCTGAGAAGGCTCTGAAAATAGAATAGCACAAGCATAATACTTAATCAAAATTGGAAAAAGTATTACAGTGTTTACAATACTTTCTACAAACATCATCATGCTGAAAACTCAGTACTTTGTTTTATTGTTCATATCCTCTGTAAATGATGGTGCTTGAATGATTAAACCATTAATATACTTTTAGTAGTCATTAGGCCTACCCTGATTAGATCCTCCAAATCTCTGCCGAGGAAGGGAATCATCGGGGCATCTGTCTGGTACTTGGTGAGAAATGGCTGAAAACTGCTTGAGACACTCATGAAGAAGTGTAACTTTGCCAAGATGAAGTGATCCATCCGGGCTTCTGCGATGGTGTTATATGATGATGAACTTGGATTGGGGAGCTTCTTGGCTTTGACCTGATCCACATAGTTGACAATATAGGGCCACATTTCAATGGCTCGCTCCACTGCTGGAAGGTTTTCCAGCCATCGATGTCCGCAAAATGGCAGAGGAAATGTATCACACTTTGTCACTAACACAAAGTCCTCTCTCCTTGCAGGTGCATAATGAAACAGGTAGTGCAGGGCTTTCAGGACTTCCTCAACTTGCCACACTGCGAAGCCGTTCTTGAACGAGTTGTGCATCATGTGAAGGCCACAACTCCCAATTATTTGTAGCTGGGCTCCACCACACTGCTCTCTGTGTTCCTCTTGTAAGAGTTCAACAAACGTCCAGTTTACAGCGAGCCCATCCATTGATAGTAAGAGCATGTTGTTCAGATTCAGCTCCTTTGTACCTTCCTGCACATTTGTAAAAAAAAAAAAAAAAGAAAAAAAAAAAACATCAATTCAGTGTGCCAAGTAATCCACAACAATAAAATGCAAACATACACAAACGTAATTATACACATAATTAACGTTAATCATTATATAACTGGTAACATTATATGGGTATATGTTCAGAGAGTTTAATTCAGATTTGTTTTATTACAAACGACAGACATTAGTTATGATACAGGATGCCTTCGTACATTAAAAATGTGAGCTTTGACATTAAAATACTTTATGCAGATTGTAACAATAGTACTGGTTAATATGTGCTCTTTTCAATTCAGTATATGGTCACAGTGGCCTTTAAATGTAATGGTAAATTTTGCTAATTAAATTAATTATTTTCTATAGGTTTACAAACTGGTAAAATCATGTATTTTGTGGTAAAATACTACATGTCTAACGTGTATTTACAAACATAGCTTGTTTCTGCATCTCTATTTACAGCTCATTAACCCTTAATTGAATGTTTACTGTTGCTATGGCATTAAGTGACACCCTACATTAGCAGCTACATTTGCCCAACAGCCCATAAAATCACAATTTGGCATATTTAAACTATAAACCACATATACCAACAGTTTTACCCCTTAAACTCTGAGCTAAGTGTTGTTACCTGTTAGATTGTCAAAGTGACCATAGACCCGTGACCTGACTGGAGCACATAACCAGTCCTCTGCCCGGAGTGGGAACACTGAGCACCGGGGGAGTGTTGGTGTTTACACCGCTAGCATATGAGCTTTAAACCGCACTAACATTACACCACACTTAGTATGAATAATAGTATGCGATTTCAGTAACAATCGTAACGTTACTTACATTGAAATGACCCAACATGTCCTCGGCTCTGGAGTGACCCATGAACACCGACCCATAGTAGCGGGAGATGACGTAGTGTGTGCCAGTCTCTTCATCAGTAGTCCAGAATCGCAAATGAAGGTCCATTTGTTTGTTCTTTGTCGTTTTATTCAAACTTTCGTCAAACATGATGACATATGGCTTCTCACTAACGCTGCATGATAGCTCCTTCTTGATGAATGAAGCGATGCCATATTTGGCGACATATGCAGTTTTATTTTCACCACAGGTGAATGACTTTGCAAGCTGCGAATCGGGGAACATGGCAGCAAAGATGTCACGTATGTCCTCATTAGATTTAAATGAATTGTGCCTCGTCACAGTATGGAGAACCCACAGTACCTCTGTCTTTTGGGTGTCTGGTGGTGAAATGAAACTTGTTATAGCCGACTGTGAGGTGGCATCTGAACTAGTAACATCGTTAGGTCGAGCTGCAAACAATCCAGGGATTAACCTGGACCCGCTATGACCAGCTGCTGCAATGTGTGACTTGACGGCTTTGAGCCCCATGGTCCCTAACGAAAAGGTCTTTTTGCAGAATTTACACATTGCCTCATTGTTATTTTCAGCCGGCGCCAACCACCTCCTAAATGCATCCTCTTCCACCCACTTGTCGTTAAATTTACACTTTCCCATCTTTGCATTTTGAACCTCACCTCGACAACCGCATAATGGCAACACGCAGACCGACGTCAGCATCTGTAGCCGACCTACCGTAATAAGCTAATAAATCGCGGAGACTGTCATTTCACACCTGGTTCACACATACTAAATTGATCAACTATTAGATGTTTTACGGTGGACCACTGTGCTTCCCTATCATCATTAAGCACACCAGCTGAAAATTTAATACCTACAGCAACTTTACGGTAAATTTCAGACCTTAATTTCCCGGATTTTAATTTAAGACATTTTAAGACTTTTTAAGGACCCGCGGGAACCCTGTTTTAACAGTGCTTGAAGATATGATCTTGAGTCAGAGGCAATTAAAAAGTCCCGTTCTTGACCCTTCTCAATGTTTTCCAAAGCAAGAAGTAATGCTCGAGCCTCAGCTGTAAAAATAGAGCCTTGATCGGGAATTTGAATGCCATATTGTTGATCTCCTATCACTGCTGCTGCTTATACACTGTTATTGGTCTTTGATTCATCCGTAAATGCAGTACAGTTTTATGTAGTGGAAATTAAGACTTTAGCTCTAAGAATTTCTGTTGGTATTAAATTGGATGAGTATCTATCTTTTTGTACTGATTCAGAGTCCAAAGAATCCTTTAAGTAGCGTAATTTTATTAAATAAGTAGCTGTAATCAAATTACATACAACCCGAATTCCGGAAAAGTTGGGACGTTTTTTAAATTTTAATAAAATAAAAAGCTAAAGGAATTTCAAATCACATGAGCCAATATTTTATTCACAATAGAACATAGATAACGTAGCAAATGTTTAAACTGAGAAATTTTACACTTTTATCCACTTAATTAGCTCATTTAAAATTTAATGCCTGCTACAGGTCTCAAAAAAGTTGGCACGGGGGCAACAAATGGCTAAAAAAGCAAGCAGTTTTGAAAAGATTCAGCTGGGAGAACATCTAGTGATTAATTAAGTTAATTGATATCAGGTCTGTAACATGATTAGCTATAAAAGCTTTGTCTTAGAGAAGCAGAGTCTCTCAGAAGTAAAGATGGGCAGAGGCTCTCCAATCTGTGAAAGACTGCGTAAAAAAATTGTGGAAAACTTTAAAAACAATGTTCCTCAACGTCAAATTGCAAAGGCTTTGCAAATCTCATCATCTACAGTGCATAACATCATCAAAAGATTCAGAGAAACTGGAGAAATGTGCGTAAGGGACAAGGCCGGAGACCTTTATTGGATGCCCGTGGTCTTCGGGCTCTCAGACGACACTGCATCACTCATCGGCATGATTGTGTCAATGACATTACTAAATGGGCCCAGGAATACTTTCAGAAACCACTGTCGGTAAACACAATGCCATGCCATCAACAGATGCCAACTAAAGCTCTATCATGCAAAAAGGAAGCCATATGTGAACATGGTCCAGAAGCGCCGTCGTGTCCTGTGGGCCAAGGCTCATTTAAAATGGACTATTTCAAAGTGGAATAGTGTTTTATAGTCAGACGAGTCCAAATTTGACATTCTTGTTGGAAATCACGGACGCCGTGTCCTCCGGGCTAAAGAGGAGGGAGACCTTCCAGCATGTTATCAGCGTTCAGTTCAAAAGCCAGCATCTCTGATGGTATGGGGGTGCATAAGTGCATACGGTATGGGCAGCTTGCATGTTTTGGAAGGCTCTGTGAATGCTGAAAGGTATATAAAGGTTTTAGAGCAACATATGCTTTAGGGCTGGGCGATATACAAAAAAAAATGATATCTCGATATTGTCAAATTTTTTATGATATTCGATATATATCTCGATATGTTTGCATTTAAATAATAAAAAATAAAACATGATTTTCTTTTGCCCATAAAAAAAAAAAAAACATTTAGATTAAACAGCTAATTTAAGCAGTTAAAAAGTCTAGACCAAGAGATCACTTACTGCTTTTTATTAATGAATACATGTAGGCCTATATGTAACTGAAGCAGTGCAAATTAAGTAACAGTTACAGAAAGTGCATTCTGTCAACTTTTTAGTGCATGCAATTCACAATTTAAACTATGCAACTGGGATAAGTATTTTATTTTAATTTTTTAACAAGTTTTTAAGCTAAGAACACAAGTCTGTCAACTGTGTGGTTTTAAGAGAAGCTCTGTGGCATGAAACTATGTTCTTACTGACACTAAAAACCCTCTTAGATGGGGAGCTAGTTGCTGAAGCACATAGCTATTTCTTATATATAAATATATATAAATGAATACCAAAGACTTTTGCATTTTCTCTGTCTATATTATGGAAACTGGTAAACATATCAGTGAAATTCCCCAATAGTAATTCCAAATGGCCATAGCCTATGTTTCTCTATTCAAACATCAGCGGTCGAGTAAGTGCATTTATTTTGCGATCACAAATGCAAACAATACAGTTGAGATCTCACGACAGAACACAGACCGGCTGAACGACGCTTTCATTAGATCGCTCAATTCCAGCTTAGTGTTTTCAGATTATCATCGGCGGCTCTTCCGCAATGAGGGGTGAGCACGTGTGCGTGGTTGCCAGATTGCTTAAAATAAGCAAACACCGGGAAGAAAATGTATCCTTCTAACTGTGGAGCTCTGATTCAGAGATTTAAACTCTTGTTATTTGGCAACCGCTATCATTACAGCTCTCGTAGTAGAGGGGCGTAGAGCAGTCAGCAGTTACAGGTTCCTTTTTTGGACATTCGGCGCGTTCTTTTGGGGAAAGTATGCTTGAATTTGAAATATTCGATATTCCCGATATATTCAAATTGTACATCGCCGTCAAAATTATTCCGATAGTATCGCTAATATTCGATATATCGCCCAGCCCTAATATGCTTCCCTCCAAACAACGTCTATTTCAGGGAAGGCCTTGTTTATTTCAGCAGGACAATGCAAAACCACATACTGCAGCTATAACAACAGCATGGCTTCGTCGTAGAAGAGTCCGGCTGCTAACCTGGCCTGCCTGCAGTCCAGATCTTTCACCTATAGAGAACATTTGGCGCATCATTAAACGAAAAATACGTCAAAGACGACCACGAACTCTTCAGCAGCTGGAAATCTATATAAGGCAAGAATGGGACCAAATTCCAACAGCAAAACTCCAGCAACTCATAGCCTCAATGCCCAGACGTCTTCAACTGTTTTGAAAAGAAAAGGAGATGCTACACCATGGTAAACATGCCCCGTCCCAACTATTTTGAGACCTGTAGCAGAAATCAAAATTGAAATGAGCTCATTTTGTGCATAAAATTGTAAACTTTCTCAGTTTAAACATTTGCTATGTTATCTATGTTCTATTGTGAATAAAATATTGGCTCATGTGATTTGAAAGTCTTTTAGTTTTCATTTTATTAAAATTTAAAAAACGTCCCAACTTTTCCGGAATTCGGGTTGTACATTTAAAACTTAGCTAATTACTTTACTGCTTTACAAGAAAAAGCAATAAGATTACTGTGTAATGCGTTATCCTGAACTCTGATGAAAACAGCATGTCTAGGGCTGGGTATCGATTCGGATGTCACGATTCAATTCAATTTTGATTCACAAGCTCTTGATTCAATTCTTTATATATTTTTTTTTCGATTACATTCAGTGAATATAGTTCTAATACAAATGCTTTTAAAGAACTAACAGTAAACATCAGTTTACAAAAATGTATTAAAAAAAATTCAAATAAGAAATTAATAAAAAATCCTTTCCTTTGTGACATCTAGCAGAGAAGACTAATGAAAAGATTCACATTTATCAGATTTTTTTAAATGTTTGTGAAAAATACTAGAAAAGATTCATTTGCGGCTTTTGAGAACTGATATCGAATTGACGTCTTTTAGTAAAAAAAAATATATATAATAATAAAAAATACATTTATTGCCCAGCCCTAATAAATCCAGAAAAAACCGTCCGTACTGTCTTAGTTAACTTTTATGAGGCTTCATGCATGCACCGTGAAGCAAATTTAACGTTTTCTGACGTCCCAATGTGGATGAGAAAAATACCTTTAAATGAACAAATGTAGGCAGCATGCAGAAGCCAAATGTAATCACTTTTGATTCAAGGTATCAAGGCTTGCTTTGTGCAAAAAAATATTTAGCCAAATAAGCCAAAGTTCTAGATATAATGGTTTCAATATTAAAAGCAGAGATTATTATTGTAAGGCTAATTTCATATTTTTGTTTCAACATTAATTTCACCTCTCAACATTTCTACACTTCTGTAACATTCTTCATACACATCAATCATTTCTGTAGAGCTGGACATTTTAATCAGGATCAATTGACGGAGTTCAGCTTTGAGAATGAAAACCAACCTGTTTGATCCTCAGTATCTTCTTGTTTGACTCTGAATGTTTCTTCAATCTTCAGGTCTTCACTCTCCTCTTTAATAAACTCCATCTGTATTTCTGTCTCAGTATCTTCATGTTTGACTCTGAACGATTCTTCACTCTCCTCTTTAATAAACTCCATCTTTATAATCGTGTGTCACGTGGATCTCAGCTGCTTCAGAAGTTTTTCAGTGTTTGGACACTTTGTCCTGTGTAAGAACAGAATAATTAACAGAAACACAATAAGGTAAATGTAAACTAAATCTCAATCAGTTCCCTACTTAGTCAGCACACTGGTAAGGAAGCAGGGCTGGATTAAGGTGGATGCTGCAGCATTAGGTCCATTCCTGAAATAGGCCCAGGTGAAAACAGATGAGAATTTCCCGTAAGATGAACACTTTTCCTTTGATATATTAACCTCAAAATAATTCTTAGAATGAAATTTTGAGTCCGACTTTTGGACGCATATACAGCATTACTTATTATACATGTACTATTATTGTATATTCTTTGCACTGTGATGTCACTGACGTAACTAGGGATGTTAATTTTGGTTATTTTTCTTAACCGACAAATGATGCTCCTTAACCCATTATTATCCGTTAACCGGCAAGATTATTTAAACTAAATTAAATTAGAAAGGATAAGTATCTGTGACTCGTTAAAAATACTAACATAAAAACAAAGTTAGGCTATATATATATATATATATATATAGGCCTATATAAATATAACAAATAGATAAGGCCTACACCAGAAATTTATTTATAAATTAAGAAAAAAAAAACATAAAACTGTGCAACGAGTAGCCGAGTTTCGGTTCATGTTTTGTGCTGCTTGAAATGAACCCAGATGGCAGAAAGCGGCATCCTATTTTTATTTAGGCTTATTTTACAAAAGCACAGAGATTTGTTTTTATTGTGAATGTACACAAATCAAGGAAAACCTTTTACAATTCGGATCATCTTTATGGCTAAAAGGGGTTATAAAAAAATCAAGTGATTGCAGCCATGCAGCATGCGCACACACAGTTGATAACGCAGCCTGTTATCACAATAAAATACAGTCAGCCAAACATGAAGAAAACACACACACACAGACACACACACACACACACATATACTGCTCAGTTTAAATATTAAAATCTGTTCCATTAAGTGTTATCACCTTACCGCATAATGTTGATGTTATGCAAAACATTTAAGCTAGTTTTACATGGATATTGGACTAAAATAGCCTAGCTATGTTTATAGTGTTTATTAGCCTAATGTTTGTAAACATTTTCTGTTTGCATTAGATCTATTTCTAAATGAAATAATCTTTTTATTTCTATAAAAACGCATATAATACGCATGGTGTATTTCAACCATGCAGCAAACCTTTTTAAATATTTTGTTAAATTACTGAAAAATTGATAAATGACTTTTTAAACAGTTTAATTGATTATTAATCGCTCAAAAATAGCTGATACAGTTTTCTGCATTTATGCACACTCAGAAAGCGGTGACTATGAACAAATCAGCAGAGCTTGTACAAGCATTTGTCATCGTTAAATCTTTCTCAGACATTTCCATATGTTGAAATTGGGTTCCGCATCTATCTGTGCATGATGGTGTCCAATGAGTCTGGCGAGCGGAGCTTCTCAAAGTTGGGAATAATCAAAGGAGAGCTGCGGTCATCAGTGGGGTATAGGAAGCATTGAGCTGCTGCACAGCCTTGAGGCCATCCTTAAAAATATTTTGGTTTGCAGTAACAGTAATTTTTTTTTTTTTAAAAGGGAACACCAAATATAGGTAAATCCATGGACAACAGGCAAGACGAATGTAAAGATTCAATACATTGGTAAAGACCAATATTTCTGATGATTTATTGGCGTGAAGTTACATGCATAATGACAAACAGGAGTGCAACATTTTCGAAAAACAATAAACAGAGTGGACTGCCATAATGCAAAACATTTACTGCAGGCTTCAACACGGCTGTGTTTACGATTAAATTAAAAAAAAAAAAAATTAAAAAAAAAATTAAAAAAAAATCGCATAGACGATT
Organism: Carassius carassius; assembly: GCF_963082965.1. Lineage (NCBI taxonomy): Eukaryota > Metazoa > Chordata > Actinopteri > Cypriniformes > Cyprinidae > Carassius > Carassius carassius. The sequence goes on from NC_081780.1 coordinate 25,809,928, forward strand.
TTCTAGGGCTGTCAAAAAAAATATTTTTACGAATATTCATCGAATTTAAAATAAAAATCCGCATTCGAATTTTAGGTGTGCATTAAGGCAGCTGCCTTATGAGCCCCGGTACAGGTTCCACTCCATCTCGCCGTGTGCACAGCCGTGTCTACACAACTTTCAAAGACGGACAAGCTCGACATGCAGTATCTGCTTTCTCATCTTTCACCTCGTGTACGCTCACTGTCTGCGCGGTCTCAAAAAATGCCCGCATGCGGATGACGAAAAGGACATAATGCAGACAGTGTGCGGACGGCCGAAGTATACTTTATCAGAGGTGCACGAGATGCGATGACGATGTATGTGCCATTGCATTATAAGGTTAAAACCTGTTAGTGGTCCTACGTGCCGTGCACGGGATATAGTTATGATTCACATAAAAATTTATGAACGACAAAACTCAAAAAAAAAACAAAAAAAACCTTACATATCTCTGGAAAGCTGAGATTCTCGTGATTCGAACGATGTAAACCATTTTATGATACAATCTGTGTCTTTGTCAGACCACCAACAGCCAAATAAACAAACAAAAAATAAACTGGAAGAAACTCACACTTGAAGCCTGCTGTTAGTTCACTGATCCATTACATTCCAACAAAAATGGTTTGGTTACACTCTCAAGGGTCCATACAATCCAATTCAGCCAATTTTTTTAATCCATAACACATTTATATATCAATAAGCATCCATGGAATGTAGTAGTAGCATTTCAAGTTAGCCGACAGAGCTGTCACAACTTCATTTACATTTAATCATTTAGCAGACGCTTTTATCCAAAGCGACTTACAAATGAGAACAATAGAAGCAGTCAGGTCAACAAGAGAACAACAACAGTATACAAGTGCCATGACAAGTCTCAGTTAGTCTAGTATAGAGCGTATAGGCAGGTTTTTATTTTTTTTTTTTATAAAATGAAGGAGACAAGAATAAGGAAAGTGCTAGTGTTAGTTTGTTAAGTGCAGGCGAAAAAGATGAGTCTTTAGATGTTTCTCTAAAATGAGTAAAGACTCAGCTGTACGAATTGAGATTGGGAGGTCATTCCACCAGCTGGACACAGTCCAGGAAAAGGTCCGTGAGAGTGATTTTGAACTTCTTTGGGATGGTACCACAAGGCGTCGTTCACTTGCAGAGCGCCAACTTCTGGAGGGCACATAAGATTTAACCAATGAGTTTAGGTAAGTGGGTGCAGTGCCAGTGGTCGTCTTGTAGGCTAGCATCAGTACCTTGAATTTGATGCGAGCAGCTACTGGTAGCCAGTGTAACCTGATGAGGAGAGGGGTAACGTGAGCTTTTTTTGGCTCATTGAAGACAACCCTCGCTGCTGCATTCTGGATCAATTGCAGAGGCTTGACAGTACATGCAGGAAGGCCTGCCAGGAGAGCATTACAATAGTCCAGTCTGGAGAGAACAAGAGCTTGGACAAGAAGTTGGGTTGCTTGCTCTGACAGGAAGGGTCTAATCTTCCTAATGTTGTATAAGGCAAGATTGCAGGACCGGGTAGTTGTAGCAATGTGGTCTGTGAAGCTTAACTGATGATCCATCACAGCTCCTAGGTTTCTGGCTGTCCTAGAAGGAGTAATGGTTGATGAGCCCTGCTGTATAGCGAAGTTGTGATGAAGCAATGGGTTAGCTGGAATCACCAGGAGTTCTGTCTTCGTAAGGTTAAGCTGAAGGTGATGGTCATTCATCCAGCTAGAGATGTCACTCAGACAGGCTGAAATGTGAGCAGCTACCGTCGGGTCATCTGGTTGGAATGAGAAGTAGAGTTGGGTGTCATCAGCGTAGCAGTGATAAGAAAAGCCATGCTTCTGAATGACAGATCCTAATGACGTCATGTAGATGGAGAAGAGAAGTGGTCCAAGTACTGAGCCTTGAGGAACCCCAGTAGCAAGGTGGTGTGACTTTGAAACATCACCCCTCCAAGACACACTGAAGGATCTGTCAGAGGTAGGACTTAACCCACAGTAGAGCGGTTCCAGAGATGCCCATCTTTCTGAGGGTGGACAGGAGAATCTGGTGATTAACAGTGTCAAAAGCAGCAGACAGGTCCAGTAAGATGAGTACAAAGGATTTTAAAGCTGCTCTTGCTAGTCGCAGGGCTTCAGTAAGCGAGAGGAGAGCAGTCTCAGTTGAATGGCCACTTTTGAAGCCAGATTGGTTGCTGTCCAGGAGGTTGTTCTGTACAAGGAACATAGAAAGCTGGTTGAACACAGCTTGCTCAAGTGTCTTTGCAATGAATGGAAGAAGGGATACCGGTCTGTAGTTTTCAAGAAGCGCTGGATTTAGAGATGGTTTCTTGAGCAGTGGGCTTACCCAAGCCTGCTTGAATGCTGAGGGAAATGTTCCAGAGTGAAGAGAGGAGTTGATAATGTGAGTAAGCGAAGGTATGACTGAAGAAGAGATTGCTTGAAGGAGGTGAGTGGGGATCGGATCAAGTGGACAAGTAGTAGGATGATTGGACAGAAGAAGTTTGGAGACGTCCATCTCTGAGAGTGGGGAGAAGGAGGAGAAAGAGTGTGCATCGGTCATTGTGAAGTTGTCCTCAGTCTGCAGTGTGGAGAATTGGTCACTGCAGTTTTCTTCACAAATAAGACAAGATTCATCAAAGTCGTCCGCTGTAAGAGTCGATGGAGGAGGTGGTGGCGGCGGATTAAGAAGAGAAGAGAAAGTCTTGAAGAGTGTCTGAGCGTCACAACAGCTGTTAATTTTGTTGTGGTAGTAGGATGTTTTAGCCGTGAAGACATTTGCAGAGAAGGAAGAGAGGAGAGACTGATACACACTGAGGTCGGTAGAGTTTCTTGATTTCTGCCATTTCCTCTCTGCAGCCCTGAGTTTAGAGCGATGTTCACGGAGAACCTAGGACAGCCAGGGGTCAGATGGGGCAGTGCGTGCTGGTCTAGACGACAGTGGGCAAATGTTGTCCAAGCAAGATGTTAAAGTGGAGCAAAGAGTGTCCGTAGCGCTGTTCGTGTCCAGAGCAGAAAACTGAGAGAGTGCAGGAAGCGAGGATGAAAGCACAGAAGATATGCGAGATGGAGAGAGGGAGCGTAGGTTTCGTCGAAAGGTGACCTGCGTTGGAGTGTGAGGCACTTCAGGAGTAAGTGCTAGGTTAGCAGTAATGAGGAAGTGGTCTGAGGTGTGCAGTGGAGCAACTGAAGAGTTGTCCACTTCGACGCATTCTATGGTCTAGTTTCATTTCACATGTAAACATGAAGAAAAACGTGATGTCAAAATGTCTGCTGACCCCTGAACTTTTGATAGACAGGTCATTTGAGCCAATTGCATGATAGAGGTGTCATGAGGGAACAATAGCCAAGGAGTGCCTATGCTGAAGAATGGTACATCCTTCTCTTTGATTGACAGTAAATCGATCCAGTTGAAATGGATGATGGAAATGACTGACTTTTCTGATAGCCAATGAATTTATGTAAAGAATAATATGCAGCTTCAGTGGGAGGACTCATCTGGTCATGCGTGAAGATCGTGTGCAGTCACCACAGTATCTCATGCGCCCGTGCGTAAAGACAGCGTTGATCAAGTTTACGTGTGTGTGTGTTTGGACATGCTGCTACCTGCTAAACTGTCGTGTGCGCTTCTGCAGGAATGTTTATTTTTGTGGGCTCAAGCACAGATGTGTGTGTGTGTGTGTGTGTGTGAGTTTGTTTTTGCGTCCGTGCAGTAATGTTTGTTTGGTTATGTGGGCTCAAGCACAGTGTGTGTGTGTTCATGCTCTCTTGCAGGAATGTTTGTTTATGTGGGCTCAAGCACAGGGGTGTGTGTGTGTGTGTGTGCGCGCGCGCTCATGAATGGTATAAGCCTGGTTGTTTGTGTGCATGTTTCTGTTTATATGTGTGTGGAAACAGAAACAATGTAAATGTTTTTCAAATGACTTATTTCTTTATTTTTTTTATATCACAGACCATCATCTGAAAATGAATCTGATGAAGTCTGGGAGCCAGTCAGTAAGAAACAAAATACTGAGGGACAGAATGAAAGCACCCCATCAGGAGAGGAGCCCCAAACTCCACCATCCCAGAGAGGTTCTACCACCAAAACACCAAGAGGCAGAGCACGGGGGAGGGGGAGAGGCCGAGGGAGATCTGGCAGCAGCAGCAGTCAAGTTGAAATTTCTTCCAGCACTTCTGAAATCCTAAATCTCCCCTTGGGAGTATAAGATGGACCCGGAAGGACTCCCTCCTCTTTGTTCAGAGGCGAGACACAAGGGACATGTTAATGTGTGGGGACACGCGGGGGACACGGTTCAGAGGAGAGTCAGAGATCCAGATGGGCGCTGGGTGTTGAAGGACATCTCTATTCCACCAGCAGAGAAGGAGTACAACCGATACGTATTATATAATCAACAATCTTTTATGCTATTTGAAATGAAATAAAGTATCTCAATGTTGTTGTTTTTTATGTCCAAACAGGTGCATGGGTGGAGTGGACCTTTCGGATGCCCTGATAAGTTATTATAAAGTCATCCACAAGACCCAGAAGTGGTATAAGACTTTTTTTTTTCACTTCATGGACATTGCAGTAGTGAATGCCTTCCTTCTCTACAAGGACATCACTAAAGGAAAAGGACAGGTACCCATGCACCAAAAGGCCTTTAGGGAGACACTAGTTGAGGAGCTGGCAGCAGCAGCTCGCAGACCTGCTCCATCACACACACCACGCACTGCACATCACAAGCCGGTGCACATCAGTGGACACAGCACTGCAGGTCGTCTGAGGTGCAGACATTGCCAGGCAAAGACACCAGTAAAGTGCTCCTCCTGCGATGTGCCTTTGTGCTTTATTCCAAATAGGGATAGTTATAATGATTGGCATGTTGCTAATAATATTTGATGGGTGTTATGTTAGGTGGGATCTGTTGTAGAGCACCCATAGTTTTTTTTTGAGTAGATGTGCCCCTGGAAGAGACATTTTCTTTGATTCTGAAAAATATAATTTGTAAATAGTTTGAAATACATATAAATACATGTGTATGTATATATATATATATATATATATATATATATATATATATATATATACACAGGTCCTTCTACCCCATAGAGAATCTGTGGGATATTGTGAAGAGAAAGTTGAGAGACGCAAGACCCAACACTCTAGATGAGCTTAAGGCCGCTATCGAAGCATCCTGGGCCTCCATAACACCTCAGCAGTGCCACAGGCTGATTGCCTCCATGCCACGCCGCATTGAAGCAGTCATTTCTGCAAAAGGATTCCCCACCAAGTATTGAGTGCATAACTGAACATAATTATTTGAAGGTTGACTTTTTTGTATTAAAAACACTTTTCTTTTATTGGTCGGATGAAATATGCTAATTTTTTTGAGACAAGCATTTTGGGTTTTCATGAGCTGTATGCCAAAATCATCAGTATTAAAACAATAAAAGACCTGAAATATTTCAGTTGGTGTGCAATGAATCTAAAATATATGAAAGTTTAATTTGTATCATTACATTATGGAAAATAATGAACTATCACAATATGCTAATTTTTTGAGAAGGACCTGTATATATGGTTTGGTAAGGCTTCATGCTGTGATCCCATTGTGTTTTTCAGCTAATACCTCTCAGCTGGAGTTATCTGCAGGCATGTTTTTACAAAAAAAAAATGTAAGCGGAAATCCCCCCCCCCCCCTTTTTTAGTGTTCAAAGTTCTATTACTCAATACCAGTAAGACTTACAGTGATTCTGACACTTCAGGTACAAACCTCAAAGTGTCCCCTTTCAAAAGAGACCATGCATATCTTCCAAATGGTTCAAGAACAGCAAGCAATTTAATTTGGGGAGGCCTTTTTTTAGGCGTTGTTGGCAAAATTGGCAGGAATGCTAAGAGGAAGCAACTTAATAATAATTGGTTCATAAACATAATTTTTAAATATTATGTAGTTTTTTCACAGTCATGTATTCTAATGCTTTGAATAAACGTGCAGTAATATTTTGCTCGATGCACAATCTTGAGGCCTCAGAAGAGAAGCAAAAAGCTTTTCTTCACCCTAACTGAAATTATGCATTTTAAATTTGAATACAATTTGAATTTTGATCATATTTAAGTAAAAAAATTCAAATTTAGTTTTTCAACTATTTTTACAGCCCCAGGCGATTCTAGCCCAAATCTGTATGAAATTGAATACCGGCTGAATTTAGGGCTGTTGCGATAACCGCAATATTGTAATACCGCGCTATTGACATGCAAACCACAGAGGAAAGATAGCAACTGCAGAAACCGCGGCAACCGCAGTGTTCAGTTTTTTTTTGTTTTTTTTTTATGAGGCTGTGGCCTTCTTGTTTTTCAATTTGTCACTGTGCATTCAATGTTAAATAAATTAATGATACAATATGGTTACGTTAAGCCTTTTCCTCTCATAGAAAACCATCATAAGGCTTAACGTGTTCTTAAACGACTTGCATTCATATTCAGGTCTTTTTTTTTTTTTTTTTTTTTACATTAAGCCATGTTAAGCGTTTTTCACGGTAAGCGTCCAGCTCTGCCCCCTCAAGCATCAGATCGCGGAGCAACATCAAAAAGAACAGCTGAGACCGGCCGACAGTTAGGAGTAGCTAAAGCCTTTGCGAAATCTGTAAAATACAGCTGTGAAAGTAACAGGCATACCTGCTGAAGTCACGGACAACCTCTGCGTCAGTGCCCATACCCAAGAGAGCGTGAGCAGATAATGAGGAGTGCATCGACTCCAGCGCAAATCCACTGTCCTGGTGGGCCAGTGGTGGCACGATTAATCAGTCTAGATTTCCGCTGCTGTCCAAAGTCGCGCGCAAATACGTGTAATACATGTTAGAACTCTTTGATTTCTTCAAAAAAAATTGGGGGGCTTGTTCTTGTTGCTGTTTGGCATTTAACAATAAACAAAAAAAAGAGAAACATTGTGCAGAAGTATTATTTGCTGATATGCGTGTGTGTCCTGGCGTAATAGAAAACTAAAGGGTGCCCAAGCTGCAGTTGCTCTGTGACGCCTGTTCAAAAAAAAGAAAGAAAAAAAAAAAAACCTGGACACGCTCCGAGAGAAGGTCGTTAAAATCAATTTCATATTTTCATTTTCGAAACTTGTGTTGGTTGGTCCAATCGATTCTTGCAATAGATTTCCGGACATAAAATGACAGTCGACACGGTCACGGTTTTAGACTGGACGGGAGAAGGGATGGGGAAAGATCTGGGCACAGTTTTTCCAGAACAAGTTAAAGCGGTGTGGAGCTGATTTAATGATTTTTTTTTATGTATTATGGTGCCCGAACCCGTATGACTTTGAACAGAGAACGCAAACATTTAGTTTACTGCAGCCGCAGCCATCCTAACCAAGCGCGAACCGTTGACTCTGACTGAGAGTGAGAGACGAAGCGAACGCACAGGCCATAGTGTGACATCCGTGTAAACACAGATGACGTCAAGGGTTTTTTTTTTTAATTAAAGAAGATTTATATATTAACAATACTTACATATAATTAATAGTATTTTATTGCTTTTGTATTAGTTGTTTGAAGAGTAAAAAAATTTGTCTTAACACAAATTTACAACCGGCAAGTCGGTCGGACTAAACAAAAAAAAAATTTAAAAATTGAGTCAGTCCTAAATTGACAGGATCGGTCGGGTTACGGCAAACAAGAATATTTTTAAGGATGGCCTGACTTCACTGACACATTCGAAGAATTTGTGCTTGTTAAGGCTCGAAAAACAGCTATACAAGTAATCAGCACAAGCGCAGTAGTAAGAGTGACAATATGCCTAGGTTAAGTTGATCTGGTTTAGATTTAGTTACATTTTTCAGAAATTGCTATTGAATGTTGATACATAGCTTGACGTTAATCTTGAGTTCTTACAATAATATGGCATTATTATTATTCATGTTCAATAAAGGCTGGCCGTTTGCATCACTTCTTGGTCGGTCTGAGTGCGCATGTACATTGAGTGTTGAATGCACATGCACCAGTGCAGAAAAAAATTTGTTTTCCTTTTTGTGCTGCAGCATCAGCCCCAATTTGGTCTTAATCCGGCTCTGTAAGGAAGCCAACCTGGGCTGTGGTTTCCTAAAGGTACTTTAACCTTAAATACATCATAGACCCACTGAAACCAATGGAGTTATGATCAATTTAGGCTTACGATACTTTTGGGGAAATGTAGCCTTCATTAGAGATAATGGACTTAAATTAGCTGATTAATATACATTTATAAACTTCACAGAATTGTTTATGATTTATCTAGTATTCAGTTGTTTGTACATTACACTTTGTAGATTACCCTTTCATGAAAACACACAGCTGGTTTGTAAATGTTCTTTAAACAGGTTTGTGTTTCTTGTTCTTAATGATGAGAATGTTTTTTTAACCCAAAGCTACAATAAAAAAGAAACACAAAAAGAAAAATTCAAATTACAACAGTTAATAATAATAATAATAATAACTTAAGAGGTTTTATTTCCAGTTTTGAGTGGCGAATCAAAGTCAGTAAACCATCTCGTGTTTAAAATAAAACTGATTCATAATCACAACATATGGAGCCAAATGAGACGCACCGTTTCTTTGTGCGGGAGCGCTTTACACGCATAAAATACTCATTAATATCACTAGATAGAGCATCACATTGCTTCACTGATTAATAATTAATTTCATCGTTGTATACACAACTTTCTAAACAAGTTAAATTGATAGGGACACTTTAAACTATTGAACGCACTCACCTTTGTACAGCCGAATCACAGACGCGGGAGCGCAGACTTATGACGTCACATCGCCAGACCAAAATAAAAGTCTTTTTCCGCTAAAATCACATTTTCACAATTATTTACGACTTGACGCAGGGTAATGCTTTACTGGCGCATGCCCTCATCGACGATTTTTTTTCTGCAGACTGAGACTTGGAACTCGTCTTGGAGATTTTTTTTTCTTTTCTTTTTAAAGTTTTTTGAATGTTTGTCTGTTTGACCCATCTCAATCATCAATAGTGTTGTAAAAGTTTTTGAGAAAATAATATTTTTCCTATTATCGAATTATTTAGCTGACAATAACCCATTATCTCAATGTCAATCTGGATTTAGAAAACATTTTTCCACTACTACAGCACTTCTTAAATTTACCAATGATGTGTTTCGAGTTTTGATAATCGTATGTGTACAGGTGCATTATTTTTAGATCTTACAAAATACTTACTTACTTAAATCTGACAAAGCATCTGTAATATGGTTTGCTATAAGTTGAACCACGGTCCCAGCGAGTGCCAAACCATGCGGTTTTATTTCAGCGAATCGTGCCACCCCTAATAGCTAAAATCTTAAAAGTAGCAAGATATTCGGCATGTCCACATTGAAATGTAGTGTTTCTGTGAATTTTAATATTCAAAATGAATGCCGAAATCGATGCAGTGCTGAATTGGCAAAGCTTACACATTTAAGACATCTAGTTTAACAGCTTGACTTCACTACATTTTGATCACTGCAACATAAATAATAAAAACTGGGTTGGGTTTAGTTAGAATATGCATTGCCTGTTTGTTTGTTTGTTTGTTTTTCTTTTGTTTTTTAAAGAAACTTACAGATATCGATGCTGTCTCCGCTGTTCCACTCACTGAACAGGTGAAACAATCAATGATGTTCCAGTTCGTGAATGACTCATTCTTGAACTGATTCTTTGTGAACTGGATCAACCGGTTCACTAAAATAGTAGTAGGCTATCCATATTTAGACATGTAAAACACCCACATTTAATTAATGGCTTTTAAGAATATAATTGTGTACAGCACTTGATGCAATGGGTCTAAACAAAATGCTGAAGTGAGAAAAGGTTAATTGAAATGAATTACCCAAAAGAACCAGTTTGCTAAAATAATCAGTTTTCAGTTAGAAAATACATATATTCGGTTGCTCAGACAATTGGTTACACTGAATGGCGTGGCGCTTATATGAAAATATCACTGTTTCAGATTGGAATTCAAGAGATCGGCTATTACTGGTAACACTGTAATCTGAACATACATCGAGGCTGTTCTCATTTGTCCAGAGTGCCAATTCGTTTCAATAATCTTGTTTTCCTTAAATTCCTCATATTTATGGAGCAAATTTTTTTAATGACCATTTCCTTAATTACCATCTGCAAAATGAACAATATATGAAAGACACCACAGTATAATGATGCCAGGGTAGCTTACATAAATTGTATTAGGCGGTGTCAAACATTAAATAAGAAAAATTTGCATCAATAATTTTGGGTTGGCACTGAAACAAAAAATATATATTGAAAAACCTTTAAATTAATATGTTTCTTCACATTTTGATATATATGTGTCCTATTGGTCCTTCTTAAGATTTATGTTGATGTTTTATTAAAGAACTGTCTTGTCCATTCACTGCAAATATGTAACAGAATATCAAGGAGATCAGGGTAACTTACTATAATTGGCTGGCAGCCCTGCTTCTAGAGCAGTGTGTTGTCATATTAGGCTACTCTGTTTTCTACAGTATAAATAGTTAAAGTATTTTCCAGACTATAAGTCACACTTTTTTTCATAGTTTGGCTGGTCCTGCGACTTATAGTCAGGTGCAACTTATTTATCAAAATTAATTTGACATGATCCAAGAGAAATGAACTAACAGAAAACATTACCGTCTACAGCCGCGAGAGGGTGCTCTATGCTGCCAGAGATGCTGCTCAGTGCTCCTGTAGTCTACACTAAGCAGCATATAGCGCCCTCTCACGGCTGTAGACAGTAATGTTTTCTTTTGGTTCTTGGGTCTAAATAAGTGTGACTTATATATGTTTTTTTCCTCATCATGACGTATTTTTGGACTGATGCGACTTATACTCAGATGTGACTTATTGTCCGAAAAATACAGTATTGTGATTTTCCACAGGACATTAGCAGTTAACTGTGATTTTATATAAGCTGTTTCTTGCTACTATAATTCTCTACAGGACATGCCTGTGTTAGAGCTGTAATAGAGCCTTAAAAGTTAGGCCTGACTGTCACGGTGCCTGGTCTATGTTTCCCTGGGTGACCACTCGTAGCCTCACTTCCCCATAGGCACCCCACTGCAGGCACTACATTTCCCACAAAGCCTTGTCCCTTCATCACTGTTAATTGCACACCTGTATTGCACTCAGTTGTCTTCGCTCTCTTCGTTATCACCTGTCCATATATACCAGCCTATCTCATTCTGTTTCGATGGAGTCCTTGTTTTCCGTCACCTGGTTTTCTCGCATTCCCTTGTGTTTTCTTGTTTTCTTGTCTCAGGACTGATTTTATGGTTATGACCTCTTACCTGTTTTTGATATTGAGTTTTGGACTACCCATTAAAACACTGCACTTGGATCTTTCGTCTCCTGTGTGAAATCGTTACAGAAGGACTCCAACATGCCCAGATCCAGTGGTGTGGAATTTCGTGTCCATTCCCCAGCCAGCAGGACAAGGACAACCCTGTGCCTGAGCGGGAAATGCATGAGCTGGAGATCTTGGATTTTTGGGGGTTCATAATATACCTGCAACATCGGTCTCAGTGGTATACCCCAGCCACACCTGTCTCGCCAGGTGTGATGGCCGACTCTAGACCGGTGTCTCCAGACAGGAGGACCGCCAGCCCAGCGCCACTGCACAAGATGGCCGCCAGCCCAGCACCACTGCACAATATGGCCGCCAGGCCAGCGCCACTGCACAAGGTGGTCGCCAGCCCAGCGCCACAGCACAAGGTTGTCGCCAGCCCAGCACCACAGCACAAGGTGGCCGCCATCCCAGCGCCACTGCACAAGATGGCCACCGGCCCAGCGCCTTTGCACAAGAGGACAGCCACAGGTGTCCCTCCAGAGTTGAGTCAGGTCCCCGTGGTCCCTCCAGAGTCAAGTCAGGTCCCCAAGGACCTTCCAGAGTCGAGTCAGGTCCCCGTTGACCCTCCAGAGTCAGGTCAGGTTCCCGTTGACCCTCCAGAGTCAGGTCAAGTCACCGTTGACCCTCCAGAGTCCGGTCAAGTCACCGTCAACACTCATGAGTTAAGCACTACCACAGTTAGACCTCAGGAGTCAAGTCAAGTCACCGTTGATCTTCATGGGAAAGGCAAGTCACCAGTGTTCTTCATGGGCAAGATCAAGTCACAAGTGTTCTTCATGGCCAAAGTCAAGTCACCATTGATCTTCATGAGAAAAGTCAAGTCACCGTTGATCTTCATGAGCAAAGTCAAGTCACCGTTGATCTTCTTGAGCAAAGTCAAGTCACCGTTGATCCTCATGAGCAAAGTCAAGTTACCGTTGATCTTCATGAGCAAAGTCAAGTCACCATTGATCTTCATGAGCAAGTTCAAGTCACCGTTGATCCTCATGAGCAAAGTCAAGTCACCGTTGATCTTCCTGAACGAAGTCGTCTCAGTTGATCTTCCTGAACCCAGTCAAATCTTTCACCACGGATCTACCAGAGCCTCTCCACGTCTCTACTGAACTACCACAGCCTCTCCACGTCTCTGCTGAACTACCAGAGCTGCTAAACTACCAGAGCTTCTCCACGTCTCTGCTGAACTACCAGAGCCTTTCCACGTCTCTTCTGAACTACCAGAGCTTCTCCACGTCTCTGCTGAACCACCAGAGCCTCTCCACGTCTCTGCTGAACTACCAGAGCCTCTCCACATCTCTGCTGAACTACCAGAGTTTCTTCACGTCTCTGCGGAACTTCCAGAACCTCTTCACATCTCCGCCGAACTCCCTGAGTACTCGACTGGAGGCCATCCAGGAGGCCATCCAGGAACTCACCGCCTGCCCTGTCATGGCCATGGAGACCATCTACCATCTCCTCAGGGCCACATAAGCCACCCTTAACCTGCTCATGTTCTCTATTTCAGGCTTACCTAACCAGACTTGCTCTCCTGTGCCATGGATCCCACTGTGGTGGTCTTCGGCGCTGCCCTGGTGGGCTTCTGTCTCGACCGCACGGCTGTGGTGGTCTTCTGCAACACCCTGGTGGGCTTCTGTCTTGACCGCACGGATGTGGTGGTCCTCTGCGCCGCCCTGGTGGGCTTTTGTCTCGACCACGTGGCTGTGGTGGTCTTCTGCGCCGCCCTGGTGGGCTTCTGTCTCGACCGCACGGCTGTGGTGGTCTTCTGCGCTGCCCTGGTGGGCTTCTGCCTCGACCACACGGCTGAGGTGGTCTTCTGCTCCACCCTGGATTCCTGCCCTGTCGGCTCGGCCCTGGGCCCCTGAACTTTCTGTTCCATCCTGGCCTTTTTGTTTTGTTGTTGTTTTGTTTTTTGTTTTCTCTCTGTTTCCCTCTATGGACCTGGGCCTCCGTCCCTCCCCCGGTCCTCCGCCAGTCCACCTCCCTCCTGGTCTCCTTGTGGTTGTTCGTTTTGTTTTTTCACTTCCTGTCTCTGTTTCCAACTATGGACCTGGCCCTCCGTCCCTGCCCCTTATCCTCCACCAGTCCACCTCCCTCCTGGTCTCTGTGTTCCTTGGTTTGTTTTGTGTTCGATGGAGCATCTGATAGCTGCTCCTTAGAGGAGGGGGTAATGTCACGGCGTCTGGTCTTTGTTTCCCTGGGTGTCCACTAGTAGTCTCACTTCCCCATGGGCACCCCACTGCAGGCACTACATTTCCCACAAAGCCTTGTCCCTTCATCACTGTTAATTGCACACCTGTATTGCACTCAGCTGTCTCCACTCTCTTCGTTATCACCTGTTTTCCGTCACCTGGTTTTCTCGCGTTCCCTTGTGTTTTATTTTTTCTTGTCTCTGGACTGATTTTATGGTTATGACCTCTTGCCTGTTTTTGATATTGAGTTTTGGATTACCCATTAAAACACTACACTTGGATCTTTTGTCTCCTGTGTGAAATCGTTACACCGACAGGACCCGAGCCCGACAGGTTTCGGCCCGAACCCGACAAGTACATTTTGAGTGACAGCTTTTTAAAAGCCTGAACCCGTTTACAGCCCGACATTTTCATATTTCATTAAGAATATTCCACATTTTTTTTTCTATCATATTTATTTTCACATATTTTTACTTTAGAAAATGTCCTTTTCTTTTTTCTATTAATTTTAGTTACTTGATTACGCAGTTTGCAATAAATTTCCCAATCCTGCTTATTCTTCGTCCTGTTTGCTATTCCCTTTGCCACATCTCTTTCTACCATAATATCCTTCAGCTCATCATCAATCCATAGTGCCCTAGTATTCTTCACTGTGTGTTTTTTCATAGGAGCATGTTTATCCACCAATGAATAAAATAATCTTTCAAAAGCTGCTAGTGCATCATCAGGATGATCTTCCTTATAAACATCAGCCCAAGATATATTATTTACATCTTTACAAAATAATTCTTGACAAATTTTCCTATATGATCTCTTATAAATTACTTTTGGTCTTCCTTTAGGGACCTTTGTTTTTCTAGTAATCGCTATTATATTATGATCACTACATCCAATAGGAACAGATACACCCTTAGAGCACATTTCCACAGCATTTGTATAAATATGATCTATACAAGTAGATGTTCTCTCACCAAGACTATTTACATAAATTCTTGTTGGTTGATTAATAACTTGTGTTAAATTACATGCATTAATTACATTCACCACTTTAGTCTTTAAACGTGCAGTATGGAATTTTTGGCCACCAGGGGTCACTCAATCAAAATAATAACATGAGACGTACTTTGATGACGTCGGGAAAAAGCGTAGGCTCATGGGAGTTGTTGTTCATTGGAACACGCGCTCTGTCGCTCCCCACATTCCTCACTCATTTTAACTGAGGCCGGCGACACACTGGATGCGTGGCGCAAGCGTCTCAGCTGCGTGGCGTGTCAGTTTTTAATTCGGCTCCCATGTTAATAGGTTAGAGATTGCAGACTGCCTGCGTGAGACGCGTGTGCATGCTAGAAATAGAACCGACGCCTATTTTTCACGCGACACGCACATGTGTTGGAAGCGTTTCCAGGCAAAATATAATAGGAAAATGTTTATATGTAATTTTGTACACAAATACATATTAATTCATGACATTTTGATGTTTGAAAGTCTATAGGTTGACATAAATTCAGATACAAATGTAATTTAAAAAATAAATAAATAATTATCGATTTTCAAATATTGCAGCTGTCAAACATAGTCTATTTTGCCGTCAATACTGTTGACGGTGTCCTTTATCAGTAGGCTTTATATTTATGTTCAACATGAAGTATAGATATTGTTGTCATGAAGACAAGAGCCTGGTCTGTCGGCGGTCTCCCCCTATGTCACCTACAGCAGCAGCAGCGCGCCACGCTTCTGGCACGCAGCAGAGACGCCACGCAGCCAGTGTGTCACCGGCCTTAGTATTTTGACAATCACGTATTTTCGAACGGAGAGATATATGAATTATCAGACCCCTGTCAAATCAATATTCCATCTAGCTAGTAGTAATATATGTTAAAAAAACACGGTCGCCTTTCGTTAATAATTATAATTAGGCTACGTTTATACTATGATATCGAACAAGATAGTGAACTGCATTTGAAGCTACTTTATCCAGCTAAATATAGAACACATGTAGATTTACATTATACTCTACATGAGAGCTAGTCCGTCTGCGTTTTACACAAGACATCATCGTTTCACAAAATATACGGATAGATATAACGTTAGTTAGCTGAATGGATGCATACCTGTTTATTAGAATGCCAGCATCTCTCTGTAGTTTCAGCTTGTCACGAAGCTCTCTCTATCTTGGAAATGCAACTCTAATATTTACCCGTGTCTTGTTTGTTCTCTTGTCCCAAAACCTTCTCAGGTCATTTATTTCACCCGTACGTTTGCGCTTCACAGAACGTGCAGGCAAAGCATAATCATGATCCATAACTCAGTTATTGATTGAGGTATAAATACGAATATAAACAATATAAATATAAAATATAATAGTCTCGATCAAGGCTAGCTACTACTTTTTCTTCTTCGTCTCGTCTTTGCTTCTGTTCACCTTTGTATTTGGCGGTTCCGCAGGAAGTTAGATAAACTAGAGGGGTCAAAGTTTATATGACGCCATAGACGGGCGACAAAACGGAAATAAAGAAACGTGCCGTGTCTTCTAATTAAACTATAATTTTCTCCGGATTTTAAAGTTCGTGGAAACTGTCGGGATAATGTAAGTACACAACAAAAATATATATATAACATAGATATAGTGATATCTGCTATTTTTAAAGCAGAAAAATTACATATTGCGCCTTTAAGGGACAAACCTGAGACATCCAGTTAATATTTAAATCGCCCATCAAGAAAATTTCATTTCCAGTATCACATACATCATCAATCATATCGCACAATTCACTTAAGTACCAACTATTTGCACATGGTGGTCTATAGCAACAGCCAACAAATAATGATTTGACAAATGGTAACTGTACTTGTAGCCACAAAGCCTCTACATCTGTAGGCATTAAATCTTGTCTTGTCTTTACAGGAATATGACTTTGAATGTATATTGCAACCCCTCCACCATATTTATTTCTATCTTTCCTGTAAATATTATAACCATTTATATTTACTACATCATCTGAAAATGTTTGATCAAGATGTGTTTCTGTTACTGCTAAAACATGAATTTTATTTGTAGTTAAGATATCAGATATTTCAATGAGTTTATTCCTAAGACTACAAATATTAATATGAGCTAATTTTAACCCTTTCCTTAGTAACTTGATTGATACTGAAATAATTTATAAAATTAAAAATTCTTAATTTAATCCAATTTCCACAATCTAATTTAAGGATACCACAGGCCTACTTTGATTTCCCATTGCTATCATATTTGACTTTGGATGATGGATATGTGATTAACTTATCATTACGAAGATAGGCTATCTCACCCCTCTGTCTTGCAGCTCTCAATTCTGGCATAAGCTCTTTCCTCCTTAGACGCACATGTTCCGGGAAATCCTCATTCAAGTATATATTTGTGCCTTTTAGGTATTTTGCTCTCTCCAGCACTGCCTCTTTATCTTTATACTTAAGAAATTTAACCACTATGGGTCTAGGTCGATTAGAGCTCCCATTGTTCATCCTCCCTATTCTATGTGCTTTCTCCAAGGTAATTTTAGTTTGATCAAGCTGTAGTTTCTCTTGAATCATTTCTTTTACTTTCTCTTCAGATTCACACCATTTCTCATTCTGAGACTCAGGAATGCCTTCCACCACTATATTATTCTGCTTGCACTGACCTTCCAAATAATTGGCTTTAGCATCTAATACCAAAAGAGATTCAGCCAATTTATGTATTTCATTTGTATTTGATTTACATTCAATTGAACATTCTCTACAGTTAACTTTTAATTCATCCACCTCCTTCTGAGTGAACTGGAGACTTATCTTCAAATTTTGAACCTCCTTCATGAGTTCATCTACTCTCTGATTCATAGAAGTCATAATCATTTGTGTAAAAGTTTTATAACTGTGTTCTTGTTGCAACATTAGTTCTTTATAATGCGCTTTCTCTTGATCAAGCAGCCCCCGTACCTGAGCCAGGGAGATGTTGTCCTCGTTGCTGTTATTCGTGTTCCTAGGCATTTTGTATTTATAAGTGTACTGATTATTTTCAGCACCCTTCCAATCCTGAATGTTCGCTAGTTCACTGCACAGCCTCTTCACAGAGTTCGCCGCTGCCTCGATGTAAACAATCAATCCTCCACTTCAAAGTCCGTGGCTTTCTCGTGAAGCCAGCCGGAAACCTCGTTGCCTTAGAACAAACAAACAATCCTTCTTCTCAGAGTTTGTGGCCTTTTCGCGGATTTAGCTGGAACTTCGCCGCTGCTTGTCTCCAAACTGGAGCAGTTCCTTGAGATGCATTCACTGCATTATATTGGTGTGAGGGTAAATCCAGTCAGTAACTGAGGCACAAGCTAATAGCAGTTGTGTTTGAATGAAACGAGTGAGAGCGCGGTGCTGTGATACGAGAGAAGTCCAAGTTGGGTTTGTATTTGTACCGAACCATCACGGTACAAGCATTTTGGTTCACAAAGGCCTGCGACCTCACGAAGATGGCCGTCTGCTTCTTCCTCTTGTGTAATAAGTTACAGAAACTGTTGTTGTATGTATATTTATGTTTTGCTTAGATTTAGTTATAGTTTATGATTATTAAAGGTCCCGTTTTTCGTGCTTTTTTGAAGCTTTGATTGTGTTTACAGTGTGCAATATAACGTGTGTAAAAAAACAGTATTTTTCACACAATTCACTGTATACCGCTGTTTTCACTGTCATAAAAATGGGCTGATGTCTTCCTTGTGCTATAAAGTCCCTCCTTCACTGCTCCATCTTTCAAGAATAATCTTTGTGCGAATCCGGCATTAAACTGATTGAGATTGAGCAAGCTGTCCTCAGCAAAATGTGCTGCACATAGTTTTACATGTGGATTATAATTTTCGGGAACCGAGTTAAACATAAATTGTAACCATTAATCTCCAAGTACAGCGTCCCTGGGAAGCCCAAACAAAGATGATTGGACTTCGTTTCGCCGACATGGCGACAAACACAAACGCAACTCTTCCTTCTCCGTTGAAGCGCAACAAGACCACGCCCCCCTGTTTGTGAATTCATGTGGGCGGAGGTTAGTCAAAAAACTGTTTTAGTGACGTCATAGCTGCAGGAACTAGAGGGATGTAGTCCAAACGGGTCGTTTTTTGTAGGTGAATTCTGTTAAAAAAATATCTCGCTTGACATTGAACTTTGAGCTTTAGAATTTTACAGATATTATTTATACTCTAACAACAACATTACACACTAACTAAAGTTTAAAACATGGGATCACGAAGAACGGGACCTTTAATCTTAATTCTGGCTAATACTATTTGAAAATTTTCAGAACTTTAAAATATCCCTGTCTAGATTTATATAACCTTGTTACCCACCTTAATGTAAAAAAAAAAAAAATAGCAATAACAAAAAGGGTTATTCATACAGTACAACTATAAAAAAACTATTTTAATTTTTTGGGAAGATTGATCGCAGTTTGGATGGGTAATGTTTAATCACAAAATCGTTAATGTTAAATGTAAAACAATAGTACATTTGTAAAAAAACTGCAGTAGAACTAGGGTAACCTAACTTTATAATCACTTATGTGTTTAGCCTCTTATTCGGTGGTGGCATTGATAGCATGCTCCTCTGCATCTTTTACCAGTTTTATCCTCCATCTCATGTTGCTCTTCCCCAAAGGCCTTCTCAGTTTCACTGGCGCTCGAGTCAGCATCGCCCCAGGACTCACAAACTTGGCTCTGGTCTCTTAATAGCATGCAACACAGTGCTGAAAAGTTAGCAAATTAGCACAATCTTTTCCTCAGGTAAGCGTGTAGATTAAGTTTATCGGTGTCTTCACCATATTAAAAAATATTCAACATCAATTATAACACAGAGACACCTTGTAAGAAACTTAATTATTGTTTTTTGTTACGAATGATTCAAATATGTCTTTTTTATTATTAAATTGTCAAACTAATATGAAAAACTGTCTAATTACCTGAAAAGATTGATTAATCCGTGGACTGATGTTGATTGAGGCTCATTTAATCTTGTATTGCGTTAGGTGATCTACAGTTCTGCGCATGAGCAGTTAGTAAATTGTGTTAAAGCGTTAGTTAACCCAAAAATGAAAATTATGTAATTAATAACTCAGCCTCATGTAGTTTCAAACCCGTGAGACCTCCGTTCATCTTCGGAACACAGTTTAAGATATTTTAGATTTAGTCCGAGAGCTCTCAGTCCCTCCATTGAAGCTGTGTGTATGGTCTAAGGTCCATGTCCAGAAAGGTAAGAAAAACATCATCAAAGTAGTCCATGTGACATCAGAGGGTCAGTTAGAATTTGTTGAAGCATCGAAAATACATTTTGGTCAAAAAATAGCAAAAACTACAACTTTATTCAGCATTGTCTTCTCTTCCGTGTCTGTTGTGAGAGAGTTCAAAACAAAGCAGTTTGTGATATCCGGTTCGTGAACGAATCATTCGATGTAACCGGATGTTACGACCGCAGCCATAACACAAGAGAGGACATAGACAACACAGCTCGTACAATAGGGGATTTATTACGACAATGATAAGGACATAACAATAGGAAAATGAACTGGGGCTAGACACAACAGGAGAGCACACAGAACCGCCGCTGAACACCCTGCCCGCCGTACAGATCTGGCTGCTCGGACTTCTTATGCCAAACATACAGCATCCACAGGTGCCAGCAATCAGTCCCTAATAAAACAAAGACAGAACACACTCGCCCTCTAGAGGAAAAACAGATCAAAACTTAAAACAACAAATCACAAATACATGAATATGTAACACCTTCACCCCCCGCAAAAGTGAACCTTCACCTTTTCATTACCTCTCTAGTTTATGCCCCTAACCGACCCGGGACAGGTCATCAGCCACCACATTATCCTTACCTCGAACGTGTTTGATATGCGTTGGAGTTTGACGTTACAACCATATGACCTCGATAAGACGCTGATTAGTGTTGCGCATTGAATTCAAAAATTGAAGTGGATTGTGATCACCATACACAATAGGATGAGAGACAGTCAAATAAACCTCGAAATGACAGATGGCGAGGACAAAAATGTCAGTTTGTTGCACAGCAGATAAATGTGACAGTTGACAAGGTTAGTAACGCTTCAGAATCTTTCAACCAACCCTCAACTACACCCCTAGAAGGTCCCACCTCTTCATACAACGGTTCCTGTACAGCCAAACATACAGCAGCAGTCATGTCAGTTGGTCCTGGATTAATACTGGGAGGGACACATTTCAGAGACTTCTCAATACTCGACTCCCTCTCATGATAGATGTTGATCATGTTAATATGAAAAACTTTGGAACTTTTACGGCGATCTGGTAGATGAATAACATAATTACGGTCGGAAAGTTTCTTTTCCACAACATAAGGACCACTATATCGCGCCTGCAGCGATCCCAGCACAGGTAACAAAACCAGCACTTTCTCACCTGGTCTGAAACTTCGTTCTCTGGCTCTCTTATCATACCAAACCTTCAATTTACCTTGTGCTTTTTCAAGATTTTGTTTAGCTAACTCACAGACTCTATGAAGACTGGTACGAAAATCAGTAACATACTCAGGAAGAGACTTACATTTTTGATCGGATAGCCAACTTCAACCAAAGGTCCACGCGGAGTATGGCCAAAGACCAAATCAGCGGGACTAAACCCGAGTGATTCCTGCACTACCTCGCGTGAAGCAAAAAGAAGCCATGGAATTCCCTCCTCCCAATCTCGTCCTAACTCGAAACAGTAAGAGCGAAGCATAGATTTCAAGTTCTGGTGGAACCTTTCTAATGCGCCCTGACTTTCAGGATGATAAGCAGATGAGAAATTATGTTTAATGTGAAGACGTTTAAGCACTTGCGAAAACATACGAGATGTAAAATTAGTACCTTGATCGCTCTGGAGTACTTTCGGTAAACCAAACAGTGTGAAGAACTTAACGAGTGTTTTAGAAATAGTTCTCACCGTTATAGTACGTAAAGGTACCGCCTCAGGAAAACGTGTAGTCGCGCACATTATGGTCAGCAAGTACTTACAACCAGACTTCAAACGAGGAAGAGGCCCAACACAATCGATGATTATGTGTTCAAAGGGTTCAGTCACCAAAGGAACTGGAAACAACAGAACAGGAGGAATAGTTTGATTAGGTTTCCCAACCATTTGATAAGTATGGCAAGTTAGATAATAGCGGGACACATCTTTCTTCAAACCGGGCCAGTAAAAGTTACGTAAAACTCGATGGTATGTTTTTCTTACACCCAAATGACCAGTCGTACCATCATGAGCTACACTTAAGATCATGTCTCGATAATCAACCGGAATCACAATTTGATCAACATCATTCCAGATATCAGACGAGTTAGAAGGCACCCACTTTCTCATCAATATCCCATCTCTGAGAAAGTAACCCTGGTGTACATTCCCAAATGTCTGCCCTGCATTAACAAATTCAAATAATGATGTAAGCGTAGGATCTAACCTTTGAGTGGCAATTAGTCTATCAGAAGACAGAGACAAATCACCAAGATGTTCAAAACTCTTTTCAGTACTCAGAGGATGCAGATTTAATTCCCCCTGTGGAGCAACAGAAGACAACTTTGTTAAATCAGGATTTTCAAACCACGTACTACTTAACTCAACCTCATCTGAGACATCAGGTTTAACCATAGAGCGTGTAACCGCACATGCTGAAAACACATCAGGGTGCTTTAAAGCACACTCATCAGTAGTAGCAACGAGAGGTGACATTACCACTTCAGGTGGCACATTTAAACAACTCCACACACTGCCTCCAGCTAAATCGTTTCCCAGGATGAAAGTTACGTCAGGAATGGGCAAAGACAAACGAACACCTACAATCACATTACCAGACACCAATTCGGAGTTCAAGTGAACACGGTGTAATGGAACTTCTAAAACTCCCATTTCGAAACCTCGAACGAGAGCGCAAGTTCCTGTAGCAGTCTTCTCAGACAATGGTAATACTCCCTCCAAAATGAGTGACAAAGCAGCCCCAGTATCTCGAAGGATGCTTACCGGCACACTCTCATCAGAACTAGACACGGACACAGTTCCCCTATTCAGGAATGGCCCATATCCAGCCTTCTCGGACTGAGTCATGGAGTCAGACGGAAGAACAGATTTCGAATAAAAATCACCTGAAATCAAACCAACAGACTTTGGGCTGGACTTCTTTTTAAGAATGGGACAGTTTGCAATTAAATGTCCAGGGGCCTCATTTATAAAGCGTGCGTACGCACAAAACGGGGCTGGAAACGTACGTACGCCAGTTCCCACGCAAAGGTTGTGATCTATAAAAAACAAACTTGACGGGAGAATGTGCGCACCTTTAAGCAAACTTTGAGCCGTGCGTACGCACATTCTGGAGACAAAGGGAATTGGCGACACCGATGGTGAGGTCGTGAACTGAAGTTAGATTGTAGAAAATAAATGTGAGAAGAACGATTATAAGAATGAATGACATTTAATTTTCACTCCATTTCATACGTTATATCCACATTATCATGAAGATTAAATCCAACAGTGTTATTTGTGCCGATTGTTTAAGGCTATATACATCTAGTAAAATCCAAACGTAATTCAAAATGTATTAAAAGTAAAATAAAATAATAATCAGCGCTGCCTTACAGTCACATTGTCCACAACGGGAGCACAGGAGGACATGGCGCGATACATGTGATAGCCTACAGAATAGCATGAAATACCCTTTTATTAGAGAACTGCAGAACACAGTGTAAAAAGGAAATATTTTCCTTAATGTACATAGCCTATATCATAAAATGTCAAAGTCTGCAAATACAGTCATGAAGCACAATCGCTACTCATCATCGGTCCTAACTATTACGGTGTTCATTACAAAACCGTCAAGAAGCATGTGTTCACTATAACATTTTCGTCTTAAATTTTCGCCCACAAATTAATTAAGTGATTTTGTCAAGGTGTTAACGATCAGTCTATTTGCTAGAAACATATAAATTCTCCGGTGACCCGGGTATGTAATGCTTCATGATGGCACTCCTGGCACTGTTGGAGGATTACGCTAATGGCAGAATAAGGAGAGAACGAGTTTTCAGGGACCATGATGATTTCCTGGCCCATGATGATGACTGGCTAATAAGCCGATTTAGATTCCCTAGAGCTGTGCTCTTGGATCTATGTGCTGAATTGGGTCCAGTATTAGAGAGGGCAACACGCCGGAACCATGCCATCCCAGTCCAAATACAAGTCCTCACCACTCTGGGGTTCTTGGCAACCGGCTGTTTCCAGCGGGAATTGGCAGACAGGTAAATTAATAATATAAAAAAACTATAAGTAATCCTCAAATTTGTCTCTAAGACCTTTTTGTATATGAAATAATTCTATTGGAATCTATCATCTCACCCTATAGGTCTGGTATATCACAGCCGTCCCTGAGTGCCATAATATCTGTCGTTTTAAATGGTATACTTAATATGGTTAGTCGATACATCAGGTTCCCCTACACTGTGCGAGAACAGGCCGAAATTAAAACGCAATTTGCAGCAATGTCTGGTTTCCCAAATGTAATCGGCGCAATTGACTGCACTCATGTTGCTATAAGGGCACCATCTGAAAATGAATTTGCTTATGTTAATAGAAAGCATGTGCATTCTATTAATGTGCAAATCATATGTGACTCCAACATGACCCTCACAAACATTGTGGCACGCTGGCCTGGTTCAACACATGATTCCTTTATCTTGACACATAGCAGTGTAGGGAACAGACTAAATGCAGGCGCAGTACGTGATGGCTGGCTTCTTGGTGAGTTTAACAATATTAAAAAGTAGAAACTGTAACAATTTTGTTTTTAATATAATTATAACCTGCAGGCGACAGTGGCTACCCCCTGAGACGCTGGCTCCTCACCCCATTTTTAAACCCGCAGAGCGCAGAGGAAACTCATTATAACGAGGTCCACTCTCGTGCCCGCGCAGTTGTGGAGCGTGCCATCGGCATCCTGAAATGCAGATGGCATGCTCTGGATGCCTCGGGTGGCAGACTTTTATACCATCCAGCAAAAGTGTGCAAGATTGTCAGGGCGTGTGGTGTTTTGCACAATATAGCACTGAGAAACGGTATTCCTCTCCCTCCTGATCTCCCTCTACCCCAGCATTACGACCCCGAGCCACAGCCCCCTGGCCGACAAGAGGGATATCAACGAGGTGCAAGAATCCGTGAGGATGTCATGCGGCGTTTGTAAAGAAAGACAAAACTCAAGGTTCATGTTTTAACTGCATCTTTTAATGATTGTGCAATTTCTTGCATCACTTCTCTCATCTGCCGTAGCTCATCTGCAACCCTGTTGACAGCGTTTATTGTCTCTCGCTGTAACTGCAGGACTGCGTCAGTGAGTACCCGACCACTTTTGGACGTGCCAGACGCAGAAGGGGCACTGCTTTGAGCCGGACGCTGTGCATCTGCATCTGAGAACCCCTCACCCTGAACCTCCTGTTCATTTACAGCTTCAGACTCCGGAAGGACTGGAGGACAAACAATTGGCAACATTTATCCATTTATCACCCCACACACTCAAATGTACAGCGTTAATGATTAAAAATCGGTTTAACCTTGCTCCTCTGTGGTTTCAGTCACGTCAGTGTCTCCCTCCTTTTCCGACACAATACCACACACGCTGACCTCCCCAATTATAGCCGCGATTTTGCTGTCCACTGATGTGAGATCAGCTGTACATGGGCCCCCACCAGTTGCAGCCACCCTCTGGCGGTGGGAGGACAGTTTTCTCTTTGCCTCCACCTTGAATGAATGAGAATCTTTATTTCACATATTTTGCATACTGTAAGCACATGTAAATAAAACTTTTTGAAAATCAATATTGCTATTTATATAGGTATATAGCCTAATAAAACACAAATGTAATATGTTGGTAAAAAAAAAATTTGTATACCTTCAGGTCGGACCATTTTTTCTTTAATTCTGCAACTGTCCGTTCTGTCCCACTGACACAATTGACGGCAGAAGCAATACTTTGCCACTCGCACTGCTTCTTTTTATTAGTGACCCCACTGCTGTGGCCACCAAATAACACAGTTTTCCGAGCCTCCACCTCCCCTACAAGTGTTTCAATCTCAGTATCTGAGAAATTACGTTTTTTTCCTCTTTTCTCACCTGTCGCCATTATTAAAATTAGGCTAACAGAAATGCACGTTTTCACTTTCTTGGATTAATTAATTGGCGGGTCGCATGCCAGTTTTCCAGGTATATATGGGATTCCACTCTCATTTACATGCTGATCAGCAATCATGAGGTGATTTGCATTGACTATTTATGGTTAAAAATGGGCGTGTACAGGGCGGGATATGAGGCTGGTTCACGTACGCACATCTGCGGGTGATCTGTGATTTATAAAGGGAACATTGCTTACAGGTGTGCGTACGCACGGTTTTATAAATCGGAATATTTTTTGGCGTACGCCATTTTTGGCTTTTGGGCGCACGTAAACCTTTAGTAAAGATCCTACGCATAGTTTTATAAATGAGACCCCAGAAGCTTTACAATAAAAACAAGCCCTGTCACCAAAAGGAACGACTGTTTTATTGCCAGATGACTTTTTATCACTCAAGACTGATGAAGAAACAGGAAATTGGTCCCATGACTTCTCCTTAAATGCTACCTTATGCGTAAAAGTCATCAGCTAACATAGCAGCGTTGTGAAGTGTCTCAGCTTTCTGTTCATTTAAATATGTAGAAAGAACAGCAGGCAAGCCATTTTTAAAATCTTCCACCAACATCAGTTGTCGCAACTGTTCTCTGCTTTCAGCTTTTATAGATGCGCAACATCTATCAAATAATATCTCTTTCTCGTGCGCAATTTCCACATAAGTCTGATCAGAGAGTTTTACATAATGTCTGAAACGCTGTCTATACACCTCCGGAACTAATTCATAGGCTTTTAGAATTGCAGATTTTACGGTTTCATAATCGGCTGCTTCGTCTATGGTCAAGGCAGAGTAAGCTTCTTGCGCCTTACCAGTGATCACGCATTGCAGTAATAAACACCAAAAATCTGCAGGCCACTTTAGAGTAATCGCAACTCTCTCAAAATGACTAAAGTATTTTTCAACATCCCTTTCGCAAAAAGGAGGAACCATCCTCCGATTTCGTCCCACATCAAATTCAGAGACAGCAGCACCCTTCTTAGTGGCCATTTCTAATTCCATTCGTTTTAATGCAAACTCATGATCCAATTCACGTTTTCGTAAGTCTAATTTTGCATTTTCAAACTCCAACTCTTTTTCTTTCAAAGCTAATTCTCTCAAACGAATGGCATGATCTCCCATAGAAGGACCAGCCGTTTCCTCTGCTAAGGGCCTTTCTAGAATACCCAATTTAACAAGATTACTTTTCAGTATGCTCCGCAAAGTTTCCTTTAAATTCCTGTCTATAGAGGTTATTTCTATTTTATAAAACTCTGCTATCTGCAACAACTGTTCCTTTGTATACAAAGAAAGCAGTTCCTCAGATGGAGATTCATGAAAAGTATCAACCGAAGCCATTTCAAACTTTTATCCGCACTCGAATAAACGAATAAATGTCAAACATACATGCACGTATACAAACAACTTGCTCTCACTAATTAACGATCATTTAAGCAACTAAAACGCGGCTGACACTAATTGCAACTAACAGCGATCCCACAGAAAAATGCATTTACCCTGTAACAGTTTTATTTTCACCATCTAATCTTCAGTGGCGTTAGGGGCTCGGGGCGACTTTAAACGCTAAACTCATGTCCACCTGCGCACCGATCCCATTAACAAGATCAGCCACACGTGAACTGAAACGTACCCCCACTACGAATAACCACTAAAAATAAAAAAGGGCAAAATAACAAAGTGGCAGGTCCAACCTACCCGACGACTACAAAATACAGGGCAAATACTCATGTGGGACCACAGCAGTTACACCAAACATTTTCCAGGACGGGCCAAATACGTCACACATTTTCCCCCACACATGGAAAAACAAAACAAAAACATAATCGTTTCGGACGAGCCCCCAATTATGTTACGTCTATGTCTTTTTGAATCAGTTCACCAAATCGAACTGAATCATTTTAAATGGTTCGCGTCTCCAATACACATTAATCCACAAATGACTTAAGCTGTTAACTTTTTTAATGTGGCTGACACTCCCTCGGAGTTAAAACAATATCCCGGAGTAATTCATTTACTCAAACAGTACACTGACTGAACTGCTGTGAAGAGAGAACTGAAGATGAACACCTAGCCGAGCCGGATAATGACTCGTTAATGAGTCAAGAACCAAATATCTTAAACTGTGTTCCGAAGATAAATGGAGGTTGGAATGGTTTTGGAATGGTTTTTATGGTGGGGCTCACAGGGAAAAAAACTGCACTAGGCATATCAGTAACGCCCCCTGAGTCTATTGCGAGCAAAACATTGTGGGGACCGGGGATATGGTCACCACTATGTTTTTGGTCCCCACTATGTGTGTGTGCGAACATGTTGCGGACACACACACACACACACACACAGAGACGGACATGTACACTCACACATACAGGTGTGACTGCCACAGAGAGCATCTATATGGAATTTGTCAAATGAAATCAGTCAAAAATGTAGAACACATGTGAGTGAGACCTAATGCATGCACGCACACCCATGCAGAGAGAGCAAGAGAGAGATGAAACAGATGAAAGACAACTGACCTTTTGCACTTTGAGAAAGTTTACTCTGAGATGTAAGAGCTGCAACTTTGTTTTGAAAACAAATAAATAGTTCCCAGTCGAAAGGTATAAAAGAGGGTATTTGGTGTCGTGCACACAGTTCATTCTGTGCTGGCAGTATGGAAAAGAGGTACACTCTCTTGGAGACCCTGGATCACCTGCTTGATTCCAGTGAAACTGAAGCAGAGGATTCTGAGCCAGATGACTGCAATCCCCTGAAGATAATACAGGGTTGGAAGAGGAATCGGATGAGGACTGAGGCAGCAGTTGCAGACCAAACCTATGACTCTAAAAATGGAAAAATAACCTGGACTAATTCTCCAGTGATAAAAGTGATAACGCTGAGCCCTGGACCCACAAGATATGCATGTTCTCGCATAGAGAACATAAAGTCATCTTTTCTGTTATTTTTTCCATCAACAATCCAAAGAATCTTGGTGGAAATGACTAATTTGGAAGGAAACCGTGTGTTTGGTGATGACTGGAGGGATGTGGACTGGACAGATATTGAAGCATATATTGGTCTGCTCCTTCTTGCGGGAGTTTATCGCTCCAACAATGAGGCCCTGTCCAGTTTGTGGGAGGCCGGACTGGGTGTGCAATTTTCGGGCTGTCATGTCGCTAAGAACATTGTCAAAAGTAATTTGATTCGATGACAGGACCACAAGACCTGCTCGGCGCGAAAGTGACAAGCTGGCACCCATACGTGATGTGGAAATTTTTGGGTTGAGCCCTGGCCAGGACGTAACAGTGAATGAGTCCCTGGTGCCATTTCGAGGTCGATGCCCGTTCTAACAGTACATGCCCAGCAAGCCGGCGAAATATGGGATAAAAATCTGGGCAGCATGTGACACCAGGACAAGCTATGCATAGAACATGCAAGTTTACACCGGCAAGCCTCAAGGTAGACAGCCAGAAAAAAATCAAGGCATGCGTGTGGTCTTTGATTTGACCACTGGACTCCAGGGACAAACAGTAACGTGTGATAATTTCTTCACATCCTATGCCCTTGGCCAGGAGCTCCTGAGAAGAAAGCTTACAATGGTTGGCACAGTTCGGAAAAACAAGCCTGAACTCCCACCTGCTCTTCTGGCAACAAGAAACCAAGCTGTGTTTTCCTCCCTCTTTGCCTTCACTGAGACACAGTCTTGTGTCATACTGCCCCAAAAGGGGTAAAAATGTGCTGCTGATGAGCACATGCCACAAAGATGCCAAAGTGAGTGACCGGGAGGACAAGAAGCCTGATATCATCTTGGATTATAATCGCTGCGAAGGCGGAGTTGACAACCTTGACAAGGTATTTACAAATTTTATATTTTGATGCCTTATTTTGCTCATTTTTATTCAAAGTTGGTGACATTTCATTTGCTAACATATATACTAAGTTCTGTGTGTTTGCAATATTGCAGATGGTTGCAAGCTACAGTGCCATGCGTAAAACAAAGCGTTGGCCAGTGGTTGTCTTCTCTACCATTCTGGATGTATCTGCCATAAATGCATTTGTGGTGTGGAGGGAGGTAAATCCATCATGAAATCCATCAAATGAAATCCATCAAATCCATCATGGGGAAGTCGTGGCCTGGTGGTTAGAGAATCGGACTCCCAATCGAAGGGTTGTGGGTTTGAGTCCTGGGCCGGCAGGAATTGTGGGTGGGGGGAGTGCATATACAGTTCTCTCACCACCCTCAATACCGCGACTGAGGTGCCCTTGAGCAAGGCACCGAACCCCCAACTGCTCCCCGGGCGCCGCAGCATAAAAAATGGCTGCCCACTGCTCCGGGTGTGTGTTCACAGTGTGTGTGTGTGTGTTCACTGCTCTGTGTGTGTGCACTTTGGATGGGTTAAATGCAGAGCACAAATTCTGAGTATGGGTCACCATACTTGGCCGAATGTCACGTCACTTTTTTTTTTTTTTTTCATCATGGTAGAGAGGGAAGAATTGCAAAAGGAGGCTCTTTCTGGAAGAGCTGGGGAAAGTTCTGGTGTCTCCTCACATGGAGCGACGACAACACCTGCCTCGTGCACCAACCTCTACAGCAATACTGAAGAGAAAACAAGATTCTTCAGATGCTCCAGGGCCCTGATGCTAAACTACAATGTTGCAATTGTGGAGGGGAGCATAGTGCTGCATATGCTGCATGTGTACATTGTCTTGTATTGATCTCACCTTACTTTCTAATAATCTGGCAAATTCTTGTGAGTGGAATATAAAACACTTTCCAATAATATGCTTAATAAACATTGAAATAGATATTCAAGAAAGGCCTAGGCTTAAGAAATGGGATTTTACAAAAGCTGACTGGCAAAAATGTATAGAATTATGTAGTGAATCAGCAGA
Source organism: Carassius carassius (assembly GCF_963082965.1). Taxonomy (NCBI): domain Eukaryota; kingdom Metazoa; phylum Chordata; class Actinopteri; order Cypriniformes; family Cyprinidae; genus Carassius; species Carassius carassius. The sequence continues at coordinate 25,840,567 of NC_081780.1, forward strand.
TTTAATTGTAATGGAAGGCGATACTGAGAAATGTGCATCTGAAGTATCACGATTAACTGAGGGAAAATTAAAAGGTTCCATGGTGGAATGATAAATGTCCAGAAATTATAAATGAACAAAATAAAACTGAGAATATTAAGAAATAACTTGAATCAGGAAAATATTATTAATTATCAGAGGGAAAATACTCAAGCTCGAAGAGAAATTAAAAATAGTAAACGAAATGCATGGAGGAGTTACTGTTCAACTATTGGGACTATATCCCAACTATAAGTTAAAATAGGAGAAATATGGTCAATGCTGAAGAAAATGAGTGGGAATAAAGTGTATGTTAAAAGCCCTATATTAGAGGATCAAGAATAATGGCAATAACGGATAAGGAAAAGGCGAATATGTTAGGAAAGAAGTTTGCCAGTGTGCATAATGGAGATCATTAAGATGATATTCATAGACAAAATAAAGAAATTATTTTAAATAAAAATAGGGATGTGCTTATTAAAAAAGATAACATGGAAAATACAATGGATGACGAAATCAATGTGAATGAGTTAGGGTATTAAAGTATTAAATGGTATCAGAAATACTGCTAGAGGAGAAGATCAACTGAGCTATGTCATGTTTCAAAAATTATAGGAAAACGTATTAGAGATAATATTATATCTATTTAATAAGAATTGGGAAGAAGGCAAAATATTAAAAGAGTGCATTAATATTGCCTTATAAAAAACCTGGAAAGGATCCTAACAACGCTGGCGATTACAGACGTATCGCCCTAACATCCCACTAATGCAAGTGGACGGAGAAGATCTTGGTAAGAAGACTTAATTATTTCCTTGAACAGAGGTTTACTTGCACCATACCAAAGTGGTTTCAGAAAAGGACATTCTACAATGGATGCTGTTGTGAAAGTAAGCAATGAGATAGAGAAAACATTTCAAATGAAACCATTAATGAATCTTGTATTTTTGATATTGAATAGGCTTATGACTATGTGTAGGGAAGAGTTATTAATAAAATAAAATTAAACTGGAATAAAAGGTTGGTTCTATAATTGGGTTTTAGCAGGTTTTTTTAGCAGGAAGAAGATTTAGAATTAAAGTAGGATCAGAAGAATCAGAGGAATATGAAATTACTAATGGAATTCCACAAGGAAGCGTCATAAGTCATAACAGTTTTATTTAATGTAATGATTAATTATATTTTTATGAATTTAGATAAAAGAGTTGGGTCAGCTTTGTATGCAGATGATGGGGCCATTTAGGTAAGAGGACTAGATCCCATAGATGTGATATATAAAATCAAGGAAGCAATAAGTAAAGTAGAGCAATGGTCGTATAATTGGGGCTTTAAGCTCTCTCCAAGTAAATGCTGCTATATGTTATTTACCAAGAAAAAAGGGATAGACAAACGGAACTTGAAGTTATATGGCCACAATATGGAAATGGTAGAATGTTTTCAATAATTTGGTATGTGGAGAGCATTAGCTGGGAACAGATAAACAATCACTGATGTTCTTTAATGAGGTCAACGATACAATAGATTATGGATCATTTGAGTTCGGAGCAACAGCTAAAACACATTTAATGTAAAAGGAGTTATTAATAAAGCTTTCAGGATTCGTTCTGGTGCTATGAGATCAACACCAACTAAAGCAATTCAAGCAGAATTAGGAGAAGTGCCCTTAGAACTGAGAAGAGATCAACTCATGCTTACATACTCGTGTCGATTACGTGGATGTACAGATGAAAACCCTACTAATAGTGTTATTCAGGAATATTGGGAGTATAACTCTTTTAAAGGGAATGGCTTTAATTGGGTAACAAAGACTAAATCAGAGGAATTTAAATTAAACAATATATTTCTTAACACTCCTACATCTATTAGTAATATTCCTGTTGTTGTTAATATTCCTGGCTGTTTCCAAAAACTGAGGTAGATTTGAATATAATAGTACTAAAGGATACATGGGAAGAGAGTGAGAAAGGACATATGGCAAGTCAATACATAAAAAGTAAATTTTTGTAATTTAGATATTTATACAGATGGATCCAAAGATGGAGAAAACAGGGTAGGCATAGGAACATACATACCAACATTGAATGTAAGTATTGGGAAAAGATTACCAGAGATGATGGCAATTGTTGTAGGGTTACAGTGGGTGGAAGAAGTAAAACCAGATAGAGTGGTATGTTGTGTTGACTCTGTAGCAGCCCTTTACAGTATTCAAAATATGAAATCTAATAGAGAAGATTTAATGCTAGAAATCCACCAAGGTTTATTTAGATTGAGGAGATTCTGCTGGGTACCTGCTCATGTAAATATAAAAGGGAATGAGAAAGAAGACAAAATGGCAAAGGAGAAGCTAAAGCAATATTTAAAAAAGAAATAATGAAGAAATGGCAGGATGTATGGGACATGGATAATACTGGAAGAAAATATTATAGTATACAGAAATGTATTAATGCACAGGGTATTAATGTAAGGAAAAGAAGGTAGGAGTCGGTTTTAACCAGATTGAGGTTTGACCATACAGAGTTAAATAAAACATTATCCAAATAAAAAAAAAAAAAAACATAAAATCAGCTTATACCTTCATAACGTTGCTTGCTTTCATCCATCTCTAAATATGAAAGGTGTAGAAATTCTCTCCATGACTAGACTACTGAATCTCCCTTTACAGTAAACTTATCCAGATATTACATACCTGCCAACCTTGAAGAAATTTTATGAGTACTACACAAACCCACCTAAATGTGCAAAACCAGCAGTTATCAATATCAAAATCAGTTTGCTAAAAACAAACAACAATTTTTTAAAAATAATTTTCCATGCATAGTGTTTAAACTTTTGCATTGTTTAACTTGTTAAAGGTTGCAGATTTGGCTTTTTTAAGTAGTGCATCACTGAAAGTCTCTTTGTAACAAATGCTGCCTTTGGAGGCAATCATGGCTTTTCTTGTCACCAGAGAACTAAACATCTCTGTGCTCATATTAATAGATTATTATTAATGTTGAAAAGAGCGGAGAATATATATATTTTTTCAGGTTTTTTCGGGGGAATAAATTGAAAGAACAGCATTGTTTGTTACATTTATATTATTTACATCAAGCTTTTGAATGGTATAGTATTGTATATTGTTATTGAAACTTCATAATATTTCACTTGATTATACATTTAATCAGGAATTATAGTTTGGAAAAAGTCTAACTAGTAAAATGTTTACACGTTATGTGAAAACTGGTACAAGTATATAAATAAATAATAAGAGACTGACTCATGTTTATGATCTCTGCTGAATAAAGTGCTTCATTCTTTTTTTCTGAGGAAATCCAATTCTCAAATACTCAACCAAATCACATTTTGGGGTGAATTATATCTTATTCCTCTCATCGCGAAGCAAATAGTAAAATAAAAATAAAAACTTTATTTAACATTAGAATCTGAATAGGGCGTTCAGCGCGGGGGCGTGGTCACAATAGAAGAAAAACGGACATCGCGTTGTTTTCATATGGATTACTTTATCACAGAATATTTGTTAGGCATCACTTGTTTCGTTTAAAAGTAGACATGTCAAGCTTTCTATAGATATCTCTCTCATGTCTCTTTGTTGAGTATTCACGGAGTTACAGTTAAATTTAATGACGTGTTTGTAAATGCAGACAAAGGCTGCAGACAGCACACCTTGTTTGTTATCTTTATTTTATAAGTGCAAAAAGTTTTGTTGTTATTATGTCTGTATACAAATAAAAGTAGATTCTTATCTGCACGATCAAAACTGAAAGTGTAATTTAAGTTCTTTTCGGGGTTATCAGGAGAAAATGACTCATAACGCGTATCCGCGTTAATCGACTCAAGAGGGTTGAACAGAACAATTCAAAAGAAAGAAAACCGACTGCTCTCTGCTTAAGTAACGTTAATCTGTATGAAATGTGCATTTCTCTGACGCGTTCACTACTGCGAAGATCGCGAGACAGCATTGTCAACTTTATCTTTGCAATCGACACCACATTGATACAGAAAACACTTGTTTATTAATAATTATATTCATAAAATATTCATAATCATTACTTTTGCCGGTTCTTTGTGACCGCTTTTAGGTGCGTTATTGGCAGCGCCACCCTTACATGTTAGCCTACATGAACGCGTGAACAGAACTGAGCTCGTCACAGCTGGACTGCTTGTTATGATGTCAAGGTCACTTTTAATATTCATAAATTCAATTAGGCTAAACATAGCCTAACTGTTACCTTTATTTTATGTTAATCAGCACCTGGCCTGTCTAAAACCTTCTAGATTTCAAGCCATTCCACCACTTTTCTAACTGCCAACTAAGCATGTGGATAGGAGGGGCAGGTGGGCGGCGGGTTAACATGCACCGCTCTGATTGGCCGACAGCTTTTCACTGTGGATCAGCAGCAGAATCAGCGTCATAGAATGCAAAAACTGAAATCGGCGAAATGCAAGACACAACAAAATGTGTACCTAGAGAGCAGCGAATCGTACAAGCGTACTTATGGGTCAAAATGCGTAAATGTTGGCAGGTCTGATATTACAACATTAAATTGAAATTAACTAAACAATAATCTAAAATACACCTACAATCAATGGGAACAAGTTATTTTGTTCGGTTTATGTCAATTTATTTGTAATCTTCCATTTACATTGTTGATTTCCCAGCAAGGTAAAAGTTTGACTACTATTTTGATTCAAAGGAATCAACACATCAAATTGAGTGACATAACTCAAAATCTGAGGGAATCTACTCTTAACTACAGCAAAGATGATTATCAGGTTTGGCCGCAGGAGTACAAATGCACAAAAGAAAAGAAAATGCCTTAAGATGAAGCAGGAAGAGATGAAGAATCATGTAAAAGAAGTAGTCATGAAGGTAACAATCAGATGTAGCATTTTTCTGAAAATGTTTTCTAGTCATATATTCAGCAAAACACAAACTGGGTCTCCCATTTGCATGGCTTTTCAGTGGATGACAAATTATTATTAAATTATTACACTGACTACAGTTGAATTGTCTTCCAAAATGAATTCCCAGATGAGTGTAGAAATCTGTCCTCCTTCTAAACCTCTTCATACGAAGGAAAATGGCAATTTCTTCTCAGAATGAGTTCACAAATGACGTTTCATGCTGCGTTGACGTGAAACTCTTCTCACACTCAAGACACTTGTAAGGTTTCTCTCCAGTGTGAACTCTCGTGTGAATCTTGAGGCTTTCTTCTCTTGTGAAACTCTTTCCACAGTGATGAAGGCTTTTCTCAGTTGTGAGTTATTACATGATCCTGAAGTTGATTCATGTCTGTGAAACTCATCTCGCACTGATTACATTTAAAACTCTTCTCTGAGTGAATCTTCATGTGACTAATAAGGTTTGCATTATATCTGAAACTCTGTCCACACTGATCACATGTGAATGGATTCTCCCCAGTGTGAATTCTATTGTGAGTCTTTAGGTTTGTTTTATTCGTGAAACTCTTCCCACACTGAGGGCAGGTGAAAGGCTTCTCTCCGGTGTGCACTCTCATGTGGGTATCGAGGCGTTTTTTCTGTGTAAATCTCTTTCCACACTGACATTCAAATGTCTTCTCTCCAGTGTGAATTTGCATGTGATTCTGAAGGTTTTCTTTTAGTCTGAAACTTTTTCCACACCGATGGCAGGTGAAAGGACTCTCTCCAATGTGAATTACCATGTGGGCATCAAAGGCTCTTTTCTGTGTAAAACACTTTCCACACTGAGAGCATATGAATGGTTTCTTTTCAGTGTGATTAATCATGTGATTCTTAAGATATCTATTTCGTGTGAAACTCTTCCCACACTGTTTGCAGGTGAAAGGCTTCTCTCCTGTGTGACTCCTCATGTGAATTTTAAGTTGACTGTTTTGTGTGAAACTCTTTCCACACTGACTACATGTGTAAGGTTTCTCTCCAGTGTGCTTTATCATGTGAGTCTTGAGCTCTGCATTTAGTCTGAAACTCTTCTCACACTGTTTACAGGTGAAGGGTTTCTCTCCAGTGTGAATTCTCATGTGGACATTAAGTTGACTTTTCTGTGTAAAGCTCTTTCCACACTGATTGCATGTGTAAGGCTTCTCTCCAGTGTGAATTTTCATGTGAGCAGTAAGGTAATATTTCCTTTTAAAACTCTTTTCACACTGAGTGCATGTGAACTGTTTCTTTTCAATGTGAATTTTCATGTGGACTTTAAGGCTTCTTTTTCGATTGAAAACTTGTCCACACTGTTGGCAGGTGTAAGGTCTCTCTTCAGCATGATTTCTTAAGTGGGAATCAAGGTTTGTAGTTTGTGTATTTTGAGCTTTTTTGGATAAGGAGGTCTTTTCAGTCTGTGAGCAACCAATCGATTCTTCCGTTTTGAAATCATGCTGTTTCTCATTTTGATCTATCTCTTGAGTGTCATTCAGTTCTTGATTCTCCTCTTTCAGTGTCATCAGGTCTGGGGTGAAAAGAGACAAATACAAGTTAACACCAGTTTAATGGCACAAAGCAACAGATTTAAAAAAATTTTAGATTAGTGCTGTCAATCAATAAAAAAAAATACTGTGAAAAAACAATGTCACAATGAATCTCCAGATTAACTAAGATTTTTAAATGTGTGATTTAATGGCATCTTTTATCAAGTAGCCTATTGTTAATGAAGACCAGTCTCTGATACAAATATATGATGCAAATGCAGAGTTGTGCAGAGTGGAGCGTGAGTGAATGCGATCATTCCTTCCTCTTTACTAGTTTTAATCATTCAATCAGTGTTTCAACTGCAGGAAGACATCAACAAACAGTGTGGAAATAAAATGTCATGTAGCATTTAATTTATCTCAGCAAATCACCAGTGTCTACAGCTCTTTAGTTTAGCAGAGAAATTAAGTCTAGAGGAGCTTTTGTGAAATATTCCACCATATACTCATATTTGACTAAATATGTTGCCCTGTTATTAAACAAGCTATGACAGCCTGTGTGGATTTGAACAGCCAGCTCCAGACACAGACGGGGAAAGTGAGCTGGCGCGCTCGTCAGATTCAGGAAGCACTGATTTCGAACGCCATTGCCTAGCATCCATCTGGCAAATCTCCGCTCTCTACCCAACAAAACGGACAAACTCCTTCGGCTCTCTCGGACAAATAAGGATTTCTCACTCTCTTCTGCTCTTTGTTTCAAGGAAACCTGGATGATGACGCCATACTGGACAGTGCGCTCCATCTGTCGGACTTTCAACTGTTCAGAGTGGACCGTGACACAGAATCAACGGGGAAATCGCACGGCGGTGGGACATGCTTTTACATAAATGAACGGTGGTGTACAGATGTAACTGTGTTAAAGAAGATGTGCTGTCTTGATCTAGAAATGCTGTTTGTCAACTGCAAGCCGTTCGATTCGCCGCGGGAGTTTCACTCGTTCATTCTGGTGAATGTTTACATCCCTCAGCTTTACAGAAACTCGCTGATCAGTTCACAGAGACGGAACAACACCCGGACTCCGTTTTAATCATTCTCAGGGACTTAAATAAAGCCAATCTCTCCCGTGAACAGCCAAAATACAGACAACACATCACATGTCCCACCAGAGACAGAGATATATTGGATCACTGTTACACCACAATAAAGGATGCATATCACTCTGTTCCATGAGCAGCTTTGGGACGTTCTGATCACTGTCTGATTCATCTTATACCGACCTAGAGGCAGAAACTAAAATCAGCTAAACCTGTATTAAGGACTGTAAAAAGATGCACTAATGAAGCAGAGCAGGATATGTGTATTCCTACAAAGACTCAACTAAATTACAACAATGACAAACCGTGGTTCGCTGCAAAACTCAGACAGGCCAAAGAAGATGCTTACAGGAAGGGGGACAATGTCTTGTATAAACAGGCTAAATACACACTGGAAAAGGAGATCAGAGTGGCAAAGAAGAATTATTCAGGAATAATAAGGACTCAGTTCACTTCCAACGACTCAGCATCAGTGTGGAAAAGTCTGAAAGAGTTCACTAACTACAAGACACCATCCCCCAGCACTGTGGAGAACCAACGACTGGCAGACGATCTGAACGAGTTTTACTGCAGGTTTGAAAGAACACCCATCACCTGCCCTGAACGCCTCTCCACACAACCATTCACACCATTAGCAACTCCTGCAACCCATCCTGAACACATCTCCAATCAAGCGCTCTCACCATTCACACCTCCTGCATCCCCCTCTCCCCCACATCTGCTATACAGATAAGCAAGGATGCGGTGTGCCAGGTCTTCCGGAAGCAGAAAAGGAAAAAAGCACCAGGCCCAGATTGTGTTACACCAGCCTGTCTGAAATCCTGTGCTGACCAGCTGGCCCCCATCTTCACACAGATCTTCAACAGATCGCTGGAACTGTGCGAAGTCCCTTCATGCTTCAAACGCTCCACCATCATCCCCATCCCAAAGAAATCCAAAATTACAGGACTACAGGACAGGCCTTTAACACGATCATCCCAAACCTCCTCCTGCCCAAACAAACTCAGCTCTCCGTGCCCACCTCCGTCTGTCAGTGGATCAACAGCTTCCTGACAGACAGGCAGCAGCTAGTGAGGCTGGGAAAATACACATCCAGCACCCGTACAATCAGCACCGGAGCTCCCCAGCGCTGCGTTCTATCCCCACTGCTCTTCTCCCTGTACACTAATGATTGCACGTCTAAAGCTGTGTTCACACCAAACGCGAATAGAGCGTCAAATTCATGTCTACCGCGCCTAGTTTGCCGCTTGAACATTTTGAGATCATTCGCTTCATTCGCGCATGAAATTAACTTCACAACAGTCGCGAATTCGCGTCATGGGGGGGTTCTGCCAGCTGACTTCACGCAGCATTTTCAACCGCCATTTTTATTCTGATAATTTTCAAAATATTACTGTTATCGTGTCATGATATGTAGTTTTAAAAGTATTTCAGTTGAGAATGTAGTTGTTTTAAACTCAAATATACGGTTTATTTATTCAGACAGCGTCTATTTAAAAAATGTGTTTGCCGATTTCTGAGATGAGCTCCATGCGATTAGCGGGAGCTCAGTGATTATGTATCCGCCCAGAGCAGCCTCACCTCGGCTAGACCTTCTGACATTTGCCGCTGGCTCTGATGTCTCTTTAGTGGTTCAAGATAAAATATAATTTGTTTGGGATAAAACGAAATGTTTCTTTTATTCAATTAATCTATTAACATGTTTTATATATATATATATAGATCCTTTTTATTCCTGTCTCTATAGAACTATGAACTTTTGTCATATAGCTCCTGTTGACTGCTTACTGACAACATCAGTTGTTCCTCCATGTTGAATGAGTGACTCCTAGCAGGCTCCTGATTGGTTAACGCGGGGCGAATTGACGGCAAAGTTCACATTTTTCAACTCAGGCGGCAGACGCAAATTTGCGTCAATTGCTAAATGCACAAAAAGCACCATTCGCGCTTAACGGGCGTTTTGCGCAGAATGCTCAATTGCGCAGAAATGCTCAATGAGGCGAATTCGTGTCTTCCGCGCCGCGCTAAACGCCTCATTCGCGTCGCGAGACCTCCAGACACGCCTTTGCATTGACTTAACATTGAAATCATTCACGCCAGACGCTCTATTCGCGTTTGGTGTGAACACAGCATAAGGTCCCCTCTGTCAAGCTCCTTAAGTTTGCAGATGACACCACACTCATCGGTCGCATTCAGGACGGAGACGAGTCTGGTTACAGACAGGAGGTTGAGCAGCTGGTTGTCTGGTTCACTCTCAACAACCTGGAGCTTAACATGCTCAAAACAGTAGAGATGATCGTGGACTTCAGGAGAAACCCCCCTGCTCTCCCCCACTCACCATCAAGAACAGCACTGTGACTGCAGTGGAGTCATTCAGGTTCCTGGGCACCACTATCTCTCAGGACCTGAAGTGGGACATTCACATTGACTCCATTGTGAAAAAGGCCCAGCAGAGGTTGTACTTCCTTCGCCAGCTGAGGAAGTTTAACCTGCCACAGGAGCTGCTGAAACAGTTCTACTCCACCATCATCGAATCCATCCTCTGCATTTCAGTAACTGTCTGGTTCAGCTCAGCTTCTAAATCTGACCTCAGAAGATTACAGAGGGTAGTCCGAACTGCTGAGTGAATCATCGGTACAACCCTCCCTTCTATTCAAGAACTGTACTCATCCAGAGTGAGCAAAAGGTATGGCAAAATCACTCTGGACCCCTCACATCCAGCACATTTTCTCTTTGAACTGTTGCCATCTGGTTGACGCTACAGAGCTCTGAGCACCAGAACGACCAGACACAGGAACAGTTTCTTCCCTCAGGCAATATTTTTTTCTTCCCTCAAAATGGAATATACCAATTTTGAGATACTGGATTTGTTATTTTCCTAAGATGCAAGTCATAACCATTAGAATTAAAACAAAAAACTCTTGAACTATTTCAGTTTGTGTGCAATAAATCAAGAATATAAATAAGTTTGCTTTTTTATTTTATTAAATTACAAAAAACAGAACTTTTCCAAGATATTCAAATTTTTTTAGGTGCACCTGTATAAGCAATAAACAGCATCATATATAAGCTCGTCTCAGTCTCTCTGAAAAAATCCTCCTGTTCCTAAAGTCTATTTAGAGTTTGTTCCTCACATCTGTTCTGTGTCTTAATGTGAAGAAGATCCAACTTGTGTGCTGCTACACGAGTTCAGGAGAAGAAACACTCATCCTAGATAAACTTCTAATGATTTACTGCTACTGAGGATGAAAGATGATGTGAAAAGTCACTATAGAGGCTTTCTTTAGTGCAACGATTAGGTGTTTGATATCAACTGTTTGTGTCGTTAAAAAACAACAGTTTGGTTTTATTATGCTGCAGTTCATTATGAAGTAACTGGTCATTAGTGCTTGCACAGACTAGTCGAGTAGTCGAGTGATTGAATACTTCAACCACTAGTCGGCGCTGTTGGAAAACAATCGACTACTCGAGTATGCATTAACCATAATGCGTACAAAGAGTTTTCAAGAACAACGTGGATTTTAGGATTACAATATAGCATGTAGCTGTTAATTTCTATGACTTTATCTATGTTGCATGAAAAATTAAAATATGTAATGTAATAATTAGGGGTGTGCTCGTAGCAGAATACTTTATTCAGAATTGCATGGATAATGACTTCAAAAATGAATAACGGACAAGTAATAATTCTACCTGAATACTGGGCTGAAGCTGGCACAGTCCGGTGTTTGCTAGATAACATTTTTTCCAGAGGATAAGCGCAATATTATACACGGACCTCAAAATTCACGCAATAGAGTGTGAAGTGAATCAATGTAAACTTTAGGAATGAAAAGAGCACAAATCAAACACAGCATTGCTGTTGTCTCTCCGTGCATCTCTCATAAAGCAGAGCTTGATAAGAATAATATCACCTATAATAATACATCATACACGTTCTATTATTGTATTTAAAAGGCAATGATTTAAACCTTAGGCTACGATCTGATACGAATGAATGGATTAAGCACAGCACAGCGCGCTACCAATCAACCAGCCGTGTTGTGCGTCAGTCTCTCAAAAACCAAATCAGTTCTCTCTCAAGAGCAGGTTAATAATGAGCTTAGACACGGATACATTTTCTACTTGTATATGTTTGCATCTTTATCTTTTGCTGGTTTGCGCGGCACACGCACATTTGTTTAGTGAAGTTCACTAAACATTAAGACTTGCTTAAAGAGCTCTGCGTAATGAAAATGTGCGCACTTAATTCAATCATGTTAAAATGATCACTAAACGTTTGTCATGACATCTCTGCTTGCATGATATTATTTTAGAAATTAATAATTATTTTAGTTTAACATGACATACATGTTCAGTGATAACTACGAAAAAAAAAGATATAACGGTCATAACGGTCTTATCAAGTAACTGTACGACGTTTTATCCGAATGCATATACGAAAAATTTTGTGATTGTTACAGATACAAATACTGGCTGTCACATGAAAATGTAAATACCGTATTTTCTGGACTTTAAGTTGCACTTTTTTTCATAGTTTAGCTGGTCCTGCGACTTATAGTCAGGTGCGACTTATTTATCAAAATTAAGTTGACATGAACCAAGAGAAATGAACCAAGAGAAAACATTACAGTCTACAGCCGCGAGAGGGCGCTTTATACTGCTCAGTGCTCCTGTAGTCTACACTGAAAACATAGAGCGCCCTCTCACGACTGTAGACGGTAATGTTTTCTCTTGGTTCTAAATAAATGCGACTTATAGTCCAGTGCGACTTATATATGTTTTTTTTCCTTGTCATGATGTATTTTTGGACTGGTGCGACTTATAGTCTGAAAAATACAGTATGTAATATTATTATTATTATTATTATATATTGTTTTTTCATTTGCAGTAGCATGAAACCACGAATAACTAGAGTATTTTTAAAATAAGAAATCTATTAGCAGAAATCACTAGTCGTGCGACTCCTACTGGTCACTGACTATATTATTTGCTCACCAAAGATCTTTAAATAAAAAACAAAAATAAATGTCATACAGTGACTCAAACAGGAGAATGTTTTCTTATTTTATAAGTAGGCTGGTTTTTCTATTTATTGTTTGTTGTAATGATCATTTACTGCTATTTACATTCAGATTTGTTCATATATTAGTCTGGAACTTGTGATGATCGCAAGAAAATCACTCACAAATAAAACAAATTTCAAGGTAAAAGCAAACACTGAGGTTTTTTTCTGTACAGCTCGACATTTTAATACGGATCAAATGATTGAGTTCAGCTTTGAGAATGAAAACCAACCTGTTTGTTCCTCAGTATCTTCATGTTTCAGACTGAATACTTCAATCTTCATGTCTTCACTCTCCTCTTTATTAAACCCCATCTGTGTTTGTTCCTCAGTATCTTCATGTTTGACTCTGAATGTTTCTTCACTTTCCTCTTTAATTAACTCAAACTTTGTTTGATCCTCAGTATCTTCTTGTTTGACTATGAATGTTTCTTCAATCTTCACGTCTTCACTCTCCTCTTTAATAAACTCCATCTTTGTAACTGTGTTGTGTGGATTTCAGTGCTTCAGGAGTTTTTCTGTGTTTTTTGACACTTGTCCTGTACAAGATTAAGAATAATTAGCTGAAAGAAATAAACACAAACTAAATCTCTGGGTGTGTATCAATCTGCTCCTGAGTTCAGTAGTCAGCACACTGGTGAGGGAGTCAGTCAGAGAGAGTTAATGGACTTACATTACCTACAAAAACAATCAAACTAGCACTCAAATAATAAAGGGACAGAAATTTATAAGTTTCATATCTGTATTAAGATCGCTATTTAGTAGTTTAGTAGATTATATTTAAGGTTCTACTTTCATAAAACCAGTTGCAGATGTTTTGTGTAAGTTACACATATTAGTGTTTACACTGTTCTGAGCAGCGTGCGGCGATTTAAAAGAGTGAATCATTTTGTGAATCATTTGATTCAGTTGACTCGGAATCTAGAAAAGGTCCGATTCTCCGTCACTCATAGACAGTAAAGAGAACTCGATTAAGATAAAATGATCCACTATATAGCGACTTGAGTGTCACTAGATAAAGCATTAATGTGTTACATTGGCAACACAATTCATTCCACATACGTTTTACATACAATTCTCCAAACGAGGTTTATTGATTTAAACACGTTAAGATTAAAAGCACACACCTTTCTTCAGTTGAATCTCAGACGCAGAAGCGCAGCGCAGCCTAATGACGTCACATCATCAGACCAAAATAAAAGTCTTCTTCTGGTATTAATGGCGGTTGGCAGACCAACTTGAAAGGTGCATTCTCGCCACCTACTGGATAGGAGTGTGGAGAGAATGATGGGATGTTCGAAAACAATAACACAAATGAACTACAGTTTTATTCCCAAATATCTTAAAGCTTGAATATTACTCTTTCATATGCATCTCACTCAATAAGTACGTGTTCTATTGTTTCAACAAGACCACATTTATCGCAATTTCCAGTTTCATGCTTCCTCTTTCTATACACCCATACAGAAGTCACATAGATTGAAATATATTTTTAATAAATGTATCTGTTTAATTTATTTATATATTTTAGATAGAAAATATATTTTATACAATATATGTAAATATATATATATATATATATGTCATTCCACGAAACTGGTACGATTTGAGTCCCTCTGACCTTTTCAAGTGTATTTTATCTATTGGGTCACCAAAATCTATTTTTTAAGTTTTTTGTATCAATTGAAATGTCTCCTTTAATAAAGTTTGAAAACATGATATACATTTTATCTTTTTATTAGAAATTACCTTGTTTTTTTCAGTTGACACCACCTATTTTGTCATGTCCCTCGTGGCCTTCTATGAAAGTGTACTTGGAATATGAACAATAAAATAAAATAACAGTCCATACATTTTGCCTTTCCCATAAATATCTATCTGTGCTTATTTGCTGTTAATTTTTTTTTTTAAGTTCATGATTATTCATTAAAATTACATTATTTAGTACTGTCCCTCAGTAACCCCTCAACCCCGTTACGCACATCATTCTCCCCCCCATAAAAATAATGAACTGATCCTTATGTGGCATCAATAACAGGAAGTGACATCATTGAAGTCTTCTGACCAACATTGTGAGCAGACACAGGCAAGTTACCACCAACTTTTATAATTTTAACTTATTTATATTGTGATATTGTCGTTGTCAAGCTTAACGACTCAAGCCTGTTACATCAAATAAAGATAGAAAACTATTACTTGTGAAAATTATGTTTGTTATTTCAACAATATACACAATTTCTTAAAATCATGCATGCCATGTGCTCCCCTGTCATTCACTACATGTGGCCATTTTGATCACAACCCCTTCACACTCAACCCTGTTACTTATTTGATCATAACGGGGTTGTGAGATTGTGATGGGGTTGTGTTTTTAACTCTTTGGTTCTGACGTTATCCAGTAATTTAAATGAATAAATATATTACTGCCTAGTAATATATTACTACCTCAGTGTTAAGTAAATTGCTCTGAAATAATTTTTTATTTAATGATATCATTGTAAACATCTACAGACATCTATGAGTCTGTGATGGCACCGACAACAACGGCGGAAAGACAGAGGCAGTATCGTGCACGCCTAAAAGCTGATCCTGAAAAAAGGGAGAAATACTTGCAAAATGAACGCCAGAGATGGAGAAAAAATGTAGAGACAGGAAAAAAGAAAGGTATAAATGAGCTAAGTGGAAGACAACAGCAGCTGAAGCGTAGAGAGTGGAGAGCAGCTTACAAAAGAAGCAAGGAGAAGAGAGAAGCACTGAGAAACGTAACTACTCCTCCACAAAGCCCAGATCATCCCCCAGAGCAGTATCCACAGCAAGGGTCTTCAAGGTAGAGCAACAGTGAGCAGTTAAGAGTTTAAGAAAATGACTAGGCTGAGTGTTAGAAAGTGTTGGAAAGTTTGAACACTTTAGAAAAAAAGTGTAGTTAATTTAGTTTGCATGTGATAGACTGAAAAAAAAAACAGATTTATGGCTGCTTGCTGTTTTGGCAGCCTTCAAACGGATAAAGATTTGTCAAGACTTTTTACCCTTCAACAGAGCCCTGATGTCTTTCATCCTTTTCCCTGTGTTATTTCCCCAATTATCCATTATCATATTCATTTCTCATCATTATTGACCAATATATTGATTGTGTTTGTAGGCAACATGTTGATGGGAAGAAAAAAAATAAGAAAAGAAAGAAACAGGCTGAAGAAGGAAATAGAAGAACTTCAGGAAAGCCTGGAAAAAGAAAGAAAACAGAAAGAAAAATACAAAAAAAGGTTCCAACGTTTAAAGAATAATTCTGATTCACCACGGTCAAAGGTGAACGAGCTAACAGCAAATTGCCCTGTAAACCCCAGAATCAGGAAGTCGTTGCTGTATCACCAATCACTAATTAAAGACATCAGTAACAAATATCAGCAGATCAACAAAGAAAGGGATAGACAGCTAATTGCAAAAGTGACAACAGGGAGAATTGTCAAAAAAATACAGGTTACAGAGATATGCTGAGGATTCCCTTGGCTTTTCGAGTAAGCGTTGGCAGCATAAGGAGAGTCTTAACTTTGAAAGGAAGAAGACCAACAGGTTCACTGATGAATTCAAGAAGAGACTGAAGATGTTCTATGTAAGAGATGATGTCAGTAGGATCACAACAGGGCTCTTGGAATTTTTTTGAGGCTAGTCATGGCAAAGGAGCCCTGGATGGTGTAGGGGGAGCCTTAAAAAGAACAGCTGACATGATGGTGGCAAAGGGGCGTGATATCCTGAATGCACACGAGCTGTTCAAGGCCTTGACTGAGACAAACACAACAGTGAAACTGTTCTTTGTAAAGAATGAAGATGTTGAGAGTGCAATGGAGAAAATGCCAAAGCAAATACCAGCAGTCCCGGGAACCATGAGAATCCACCAGGTGATTACTCTGGCTCCAGGAGAACTGATACACCGTGATGTCAGCTGCATGTGCACAACACGCAAGCAGTTTAACTGCAAGTGCTTCAACACACAGTGTTTCAGTTTTGGCCAGGAGATACCAACTGCTGTGCCTGTCCCGCAGCCAGCCAGTGAAGGGAATCCACAGACACGGGCAGAAAAGGAAATCCAGTGGGGAAGTCCAGAGCTGCTTGGGCAGTGGTGCATGCTCAAATATGATCAAGAGCTGTATCCAGGCATCATCCTTAGCACAGATGAAACACATGTCCAAGTGAAATGTATGCATCGTGTTGGGCCAAACTGATTCTTCTGGCCGGCTCGGGATGATATTCTCTGGTATCTGTTTGATGACGTCCTTGAAATCATACTACAACCAAAGCCTGTGACAAAGCGCCATGTGGAGATCTTGAAAGAGGTGTGGGCCAGACTTTGAATGCCATGTGTACATGCACACTCACTCACTCACTCACACACGCACAAGTTATATGACTTATTTTGAGGACCTATTCAGCCAGATTATAATGTTCTAATGTATACTGTTATTGTTGTTTTCACACACACGCACACACACACACACACACACACACTCTCTCTCTCTCTCTCTCTCTCTCTCTCTCTCTCTCACTCTCACTCAATGTAAAACTCAAAACTCATGAATGATTTAATACATTTCACCGGTGAGCTGTAACTGTTGTAACCGGATTGAGTTGAGAACCAGATCAGTCCGATTTGTCAGTTTATAATGTTCTAATGTAGCTGTTATTTTTGTTTTTCCCTGCAGTTGGGTTAATAAGACTCAGTTCAATTGTAATTTATATTTGTTGTCTTTCTTGGTAACATATTGAAATACAGTGTTTATAGAAAATCTTACAGTGAATTTGAGTAAAAAACAACTATTTATAAGTTAAACTGTATTTTTCTCTCACAAAAAGATCTCACCACAACTAACATCAAACACAATCTCGACATGAATACAGTAAGAGCTTTGTATAACAGCGTCATTCATTATAACGGCAGTTTGCTTACGAAAAATAACCATGGTTTTATTATAGTAAAACTGTAGTAACCCATGTTTTTTTGGCGTATTGACTGCCATTTGTATAACCACAGATTTACTACAAATACCATGGTTAAACAATGGTTAATATAGCTAAACTATGGTTAATTTGTGGTTACCATGGTTTAACTATAGTAACCATGATGTTTTGGTTTTATTTGTAATAACACCATGGTTAATTTTCATAAGGGCAAGTGTGAAGATAAACTTGCGACGTGTGATTGACAGCTCCAAACAATATAAAGGGAGCGTTCTTTGATTGCTGTCTGTAGTTTAATCCCAATTTAAATAACTGATTTGTTTCATGCTACTAAGAGAAAGAATGTGAAGTTGATCGTTTACTGGCTCACTGGTTACTGGTTCACTGGCTAGATTCACTGATGCATAAACAGTATTAAACGATTTAGAATGAAAGTCTGTGTGAACTTGAATAATTAGCTACACATCACTGATCACAGATCAGACATCACTGAACACGGTTACTCACGGTCTGTGCCGGTGCTGTCAAATCCATATCGTAAAAGTCTGTTTGTAAAGCCTATGCTGACATTGCGACTGAATTAAAATGCAAATGTTTGGGCGGGCAAAGCAGAGAAAGGGGAGGTAACCTTTCCCCTTATGACGTCATACAGGGAAGATTCCAGATCGTCCCGGCTCTCGTTTTCTCAAAGGCAGAGCAGGACACCCAGAGCTCGGTTAACACCTATCGAAATTTCTAGGGGGACCATAAACAGGTTGGAAGAGCATTGTGCTATCAAGCACAAGGTTGGGGGTTCGATTCCCCGGGAACACATGATAGGTAAAAATTTCCTGGAGAAGATCTTCAACAAGAGGTCCACTCCAAACTCTGCTGCACGGTCTTCAGCATGGAAGAATATAGGAACATAATTTGTCACAGAGCCAACAATACGTAGTATACAACGTCAGATTTTTTTGAAATAACAGAATATTTATATTTTTAGGTTTTAAAGATGCATGATGATATAGGTTAAATAAATTGTGAAAATGCATATGAAGTTATTTAACAAAGTTTCTCAGATCCCCTTTGTTTCCTAAATCTCTATCAGCAGCTCCCATTAGAGGGCTTTTTTCTGACACTCTTAAAACCACAGTTAAATTTTGTATCAATATTTGTCTACAATGAAAGATAAAAACATGTTTGGAATAGTTTTAGCCCATTTTAGTTCATTTAATTGGATTAACACTACAGTGCATACTTTTAGGTTAAATTAATTTGCTTATTTCAATTCATCCAAGGGATGGTTTATATATATATATATATATTGTGGCGGGGTGAAGTAGGACACGACTCGAGGATGAAGGGTGGACTTTATTAATAGAAAGGGTTGTGGAAGGCGTTGCTGTGAGGCGGTTTGGTGCTCGGCGTCTTGGCTATGGGTGCGGTGGTGCAGTGTAGGTCCGTGCTCTCCTGTGGGTGTTTGGGCTGGCGGTCACACGCTGCTCTATGCGGGCAAAGGGAAAGTCAAGATTAGCCGAGTCTTGCGGAGACATCTCTCACCTCTGCCCGCTTGCGAGGTTTATATGAGCAGCGGCTGATGGGGCACAGGTGTGGCCGCTCAGCCCGTGATGAGCAGGTGCAGGTGTGCCTGCTCCATTTCCAGGGCGGCGCTGATGAGAGCTCGGGACACGTGTCACACACGTGTGAAGTGGCGGGCGAGGAGGTAATTGTCACAGTGTCTTGGTTGTGTTCCCGGGGTTTCCACTAGATGTCTCCCTTTCCCACGGTGTCTGTCACTTTATGAACTTCTGTTCCCTTATTTGGTCACCTTCCTCCTTGTATGGGTTAATTGATTATTCCCCACCTGTCTCCAGTTCCCTCATTACCTTCTGTGTATTTATACCCGGTCTGTCTTAGTATGTGTCACGGAGTCCTTGTCTAATGTCTTGTCTTTCCGTAGTCTTGATCCTGCCTTGTGTTTTGTCCATTCTTGTTTATTTGGATTCTCTGGTTTTGACCCTGCCTGGACTGTTTACCCTTTTGGATTGCCCCTAAATAAACACCATACCTGCAATTGGTTCCCTCTCCTGTGTTTTCTGTAACACCGAACGTGACAGAAGGACTCCGTCATTCTAGGAACCAACGGTATGTCGTTTTTCCGTTCCCCAGCCAAGATGGCGGAGCGGCGAGCCAAGTATCTTCGGTTGATCGCCCTCCGCCAAGAGGGCAATGAAGTGGGGACCCTGGCTCAGGTGTTCTGGTCCCTGGCCGAGGGCATGGGTTACAACGATGCGGCCCTAAAGGACTATAAAGGACTTAATGGCGGGCTGGATGATCCAGTGTCTCAGGAGGAGATGGCGCAGTTAGAGACACTGGAATTCTGGGAATTTTTGCGCTACCTGCAGCATCGGCTTCGGTGGGATGCCCCAGCCACTTCTGTCTCTTCCGGCGGGGTGGTCGTCAGCCCAGCACCACTGCCCAGGATGGCAACCAGCCAAGCGCCACAACCCAAGATGGCCGCCAGTCCAGCCCCACTGCCCAAATTGGCTACCAGCCCAGCGCCACAACACAAGATGGCCGCTAACCCAGCGCCAATGCCCAAATTGGCCACCGGTTCAGCGCCACAGCCCAAGATGGCCGTCATCCTAGCGCCACAGCATAAGATGGCCGTCCGTCCAGCGCCACAGCACAAGATGGCCGTCCGTCCAGCGCCACAGCACAAGATGGCCGTCAGTCCAGCGCCACAGCACAAGATGGCTGCTAACCCAGCGCCAATGCCCAAATTGGCCACCGGTCCAGCGCCACAGTACAAGATGGCTGCCAGCCTAGCGCCACAGCACAAGATGGCCGCTAACCCAGCGCCAATGCCCAAATTGGCCACCGGTCCAGCACCACAGCACAAGATGGCCGTCTGTCCAGCGCCACAGCACAAGATGGCTGTTTGCCCAGCACCGCTGCAAAGGATGAGAGTCTCAGCTGACCCTCCGGAGTCAAGTCAGGTTCCAGTTGACCCTCCAGAGTCAAGTCAGGTTCTGGTTGACCCTCCAGAGTCGAGTCAGGTGCCAGTTGACCCTCCAGAGTCGAGTCAGGTGCCAGTTGACCCTCCAGAGTCGAGTCAGGTGCCAGTGCACCCTCCAGAGTGGAGTCAGGTGCCAGTGCACCCTCCAGAGTGGAGTCAGGTGCCAGTGCACCCTCCAGAGTCGAGTCAGGTGCCAGTGCACCCTCCAGAGTCGAGTCAGGTGCCAGTGGACCCTCCAGAGTCGAGTCAGGTGTCAGTGAACTCTCCAGAGTCGAGTCAGGTGTCAGTGAACTCTCCAGAGTTGAGTCAGGTGCCAGTGAACTCTCCAGAGTCGAGTCAGGTGCCAGTGAACTCTCCAGAGTCGAGTCAGGTGCCAGTGAACTCTCCAGAGTCGAGTCAGGTGCCAGTGAACTCTCCAGAGTCAGGGCTAGTCACCGCTGATCCTCCAGAGTCAGGGCTAGTCACCGCTGATCCTCCAGAGTCAGGGCTGGTCACCGCTGATCCTCCAGAGTCAGGGCTGGTCACCGCGGATCCTCCTGAGTCAGGGCTGGTCAACGCGGATCCTCCTGAGTCAGGGCTGGTCACCGTGGATCCTCCTGAGTCAGGGCTGGTCACCGCGGATCCTCCAGAGACTAGGCTGGTCCCCGTTGACCTTTCAGAGTCAAGTCAAGTCACCGGTGATCTTCAAGGACTGAGTCAAGTCACCGGTGATCTTCAAGGACGGAGTCAAGTCACCGGTGATCTTCATGAACAAAGGCAAGTCACCTCTGATCTTCATGAACAAAGGCAAGTCACCATTGATCTTCATTTGCAAATGCAAGTCACCAATGATCTTCATGAGCAGTGTAAGGCCAGCACCAATCTCCTGGAATCTTCCGCCCGGACCACACGGTTGTGGTGGTCTTCTGCTCCGCCCTGGGGGGCTTCATGTTGTTTTTTGCTTTTTGTTTTTGTGTTCACTCCTGTCCCTGTTCCTCTCTGTTAGCCTGGCCCTCCGTCCCTCCCCCTGAACCTCCTCCAGTACCTCCCTCCTGGTCTCCCAGGTTTGTGTTTACACTTCTGGTGTCTGTTCCCTGTGGTTTTTTTCCCTGTCCCTCCTTCCCTCCTCCTGAGCCTCCACCTGTCCGCCTCCCTCCAGGTCTCTGTTTTTTGTCTGTCGTGGAGCGTCTGGAAGCCGCTCCGTAGAGGGGGGTATTGTCACAGTGTCTGGGTTGTGTTCCCGGGGTTTCCACTAGATGTCTCCCTTTCCCACGGTGTCTGTCACTTTATGAACTTCTGTTCCCTTATTTGGTCACCTTCCTCCTTGTTTGGGTTAATTGATTATTCCCCACCTGTCTCCAGTTCCCTCATTACCTTCTGTGTATTTATACCCGGTCTGTCTTAGTATGTGTCACGGAGTCCTTGTCTAATGTCTTGTCATTCCGTAGTCTTGATCCTGCCTTGTGTCTTGTCCGTTCTTGTTTATTTGGATTCTCTGGTTTTGACCCTGCCTGGACTGTTTACCCTTTTGGATTGCCCCTAAATAAACACCATACCTGCAATTGGTTCCCTCTTTTGTGTTTTCTGTAACACCGAACGTGACAGTAATACCTGAGCTCCAGGACTGCCCACTTGATGGCCAATGCTTGTCTCTCCACCGTGGCATACTGTTGTTCTGCAGGGGTCAGCTTTTGGCTTATGAACATCACCGGGTGTTCATCACCGTCGTGGCCCTGTGATAGGACGGCTCCCAACCCGGTGTCGGAGGCATCTGTCTGCAGCAGGAAGGGGCGGTTGAAGTCGGGGGCTCGGAGGACCGGTTCCGTTGCAGAAGATTGCTGTGGTAGAGCTGATCCTGATCTGCTTTAGGGTCTGATTGAAGCGCTCGACGAGCCCGTCGGTCTGGGGGTGGTACACCGTGGTGCAGAGCTGTTGAACTTTTAGCAGTTTGGAAACATCCGCCATCATCCGGGACATGAAGGGGGTACCCTGGTCAGTCAGGATCTGGGAGGGGATGCCGACCCGGCTGAAGAGAAGGAACAGCTCCTGGGCTATGGCCTTCGTTGTGGCTTTACGGAGGGGAATGGCCTCAGGATACCGGGTGGCATAATCCACGATGACCAGGATGTGCTCGTGCCCCTGGGCGGACTTCGGCAGCGTCCCCACCAAATCCATCCCAATCCGCAAGAAGGGCACCTCTATGATGGGCAGGGGTATCAGCAGGCTGGGGGGAGGGGTCCGAGGCGACGTCCGTTGGCACGTTGGGCAGGCCTGGCAGAACCGTCTGACTTCCGCCTCTAGGCCCGGCCAGTGGAATCAGTCACGGAGGCGCTGAATAGTATTTTGGGCTCCCAGGTGGCCTGCCATTGGATGGGCATGGGCGATCTCGATCACCGCCTCCGTCTTGCTGCGCGGGATCACCAGCAGGCTTTTCTCCTCCCCCCTCCGCTGGGCTACACAGTAAAGCAGGCCATTATCCACGATGAAATGGGTGGGGTGCCGGCTGAAGCTCCTTTCCTTCGGCAACCCTCACCTGAGCCCAACAGTGCTTGAGGCGATCGTCCTCATGTTGCTCTCTGGAGAAACCCCCAGCCCCAGTCACCTGCTGAAACAAATCAAAGTAGAGGTTAGGAGGAGGACGGGGTGACTCACCATCACGGGGGCTGTCGAAGGCCAGCAGCATGGGACGTCGGACGAGCCCGACATCGAATGGCCAGGCGCCTTCTCTGGTGTCGCCGTGCACACAGGTTATGGGGAGCTTGGTTTTGGCTTCGGCCCGCTGTTTCAGTTTCCCCCTGCCGGGAAGCCATGTGCTCCATGATTTGCTGCTGCCGGAAGTTCACCTCGGTGAGGTGTTTCAGCAGCTCTTCCATCATTGGGGGAGGAGCACCACCTGGGGAACCAGAGAGGTAAGGAACGTGGGGAAAAAAAAACAAAAAAACCAATCCAAACCAGTCTGATCGTAGAACGCCATGTGGGGAGGGCTCATCAGTGTCCTCTTCACTGTTATGCCAGCATTCTCCACCAGTGTGGCGGGGTAAAGTAGGACATGACTTGAGGATGAAGGTAAGTTCACCGAAGGGTGGATTTTATTAATAGAAAGGGTTGTGGAAGGCGTTGGTGTGAGGTGGTTTGGTGCTCGGCGTCTTGGCTATAGGTGCGCTGGTGCAGTGTGGGTCCGTGCTCTCCCGTGGGCGTTGGGGCTGGCGGTCACACGCTGCTCTCTGCGGGCAAAGGGAAAGACAAGATTAGCCGCTTGCGGGGTTTATATGAGCACCGGCTGATGGGGCACAGGTGTGGCCGCTCAGCCCATGATGACCAGGTGCAGGTGTGCCTGCTCCGTTTCAAGGGCGGCGCTGATGAGAGCTCGGGACACGTGTCACAATATATATATATAGTTACTAATATTACGATTGTTATGTTATTGTTGCTTTTGTTAAAATAATCAAAAGATGGTCATAAGATAAATATTCAGATTTTCCCCCCAGTAGTCTGTTTTATTCAAACTATTATGAATGTTTTTGCATTTAGATACAGAAGAACTTTGCCTGTTGAATATTAAAAACATATGAACAAACAAAAAATTTGGTTCTCCATGTCTTCCATGCAAATAAACTCTTCCTGCTTGTTCCTAGACTGGATCTCTTCTCTCCAATTGCCCTAATTGCAGATTAAATTATTAGGTCTGTCATAATAAATATTTTAATACTTAATTTCTTTTGGGGGGAATCAAACTGACACTGTGTGTCCCAACCAAACGTGACGCAATGTGATAAAAACCATCTTATCCATGTAGTTTTTGTCCTAACCACCGGCGACAGCTACAAGTGACAATAAAATACACGGAATTTTGCTTTAGAAATGCTTTTTATTTTCTGTGACGTCATAGCATTACAACATACAAAAAATGATAATTTTAGGTAATGACTATGTGCTTTATTCAGTGTTAAGTGTCTAATATGAGTTTGAATATTATTTAGCATGATCTTTATAGCCATAGTAAAAGCAACAATAGATATTTTACCTCAGATCTTGAAAATAAATTAAGGCTAAAGCATGTTAAAACTCACTGTGAACCAACATCCATAACAAAGATGGTATCACTCACTCAAAACTGTTTAGTCCATTCACATTTGAATCAAATATTTTCCATGTCCACTTTTCTTTACTTAACACTCGCCATGTTTTTGCTGTCACATCGAATATCTACACTGTACACGACAAAGCATTGCAAATCATTTGAACTTTGTGTCAGCATATCATCAATAGAACAATTCCACAGTTCTCTGTTGGGATTTGTCGCACCGCGCTGCACCAAATCGAGTGTAGACAGCATCACTGATTATAATAAGTTCTGTTGTATTTTCGGTGTAGACACAATGTAAGTTAATGTCGCTATCTCATGCTATGTTTGAATTTTCATGCCACTTTATTTGAAATTAGTGCAAGTAATAACAGATATTCATTGAATCAGTAGTAAAAGATGAAGGGGAATACATAAGCTTCAGGAGGGAGCAAAGGAGAACACAACAAACAGTTTTTAATTTAGTTATAATCCTAATTTACCTATACAGAAACAGAAGAACTTGCCTATCTCCCTGCTTAAACATGGCATCCACCTTCCTACAGGTTTCCTTTAAAGAAAATCTTAAATTCTTTACAAAAATATACATCTTCAACTACATTCAAAATAGCACCAATGGTCAGCAATTTATCAATAACAGAAAACAGTGGCATAATCTGGAGCAAGAGAAAAGGCCATGAAGCAAGTTTTAATCTGCAACCCTTTCCACTTGTTAGGCAGTGATGGCTTTATATTAGGGGTTGCACGAATACTGATTTCTACTAGTCGATTTTATATTTAAAAAATACTCGAGTTACTCGACTACTTGTGGTTCATGCTACTGTAAATGAAAAGACATTAAATCGTTTTTTTTATCAATAGATGTTTATTAATTCATAGCCGTATGCAACAATTACAAGTGTAAACTGTTAACCCTTTAAGCGAGTCTTAATGTTCAGTGAACTTCACTAAACAAATGTGTGTGTGCCGCGCAAACCAGCAAAAGGTAAAGATTCAAACACGTAGGACAAGTAGAAAATGTATCCGTATCGAAGCTGATTATTAGCCTGCTAGAACTGGTTTGGCTTTTGACCGACTGACCCGCCAAGCGGCTGTTTGATTGGTGAGCGCGCTGTGCTTAATCCATTTATTCGTATCATAGCGTAGCCTAAGCTTTAAAGCATTGTCTTTTAAACATATACAAATAATAGAAGGTGTATGATGTATTATTATAGATGAGATTACCTGCAAAGAAAAACAAGCGGCAAAAAAGAGAAGAGCAGAGAAAATAATAGGCAAATGCCAGCAAATGACAGTGACGTGACTTTTTGGACTGTTTAACAAAAATGAGCTAGTGTTTTTCAGCAATTTTTTTTTTTTTTTTTTTACAACTTCCTTGTGTGTTTTGCCCAACATCAATTAACATAGATGCTCTTACCACGTGCATGTTTGATGTATTTGCCTCCTGTCAAAGAAGTAAAAAATAATAATAAAATCAAGAGCCAGATCACATAAAATGTAATATCAGCGTCATGTAAGATTATTCGCATTCATTTCTGCAATCATTTACTTAATGTTTTAATTACATATAAACCTTTATGAAAATTAAAACATAGGTTTACTACAAATACATAAACAAATTAACTAGTTAAACCTAAGTAACTACACATTAACATAGTTTTGCTATACTAGCCATTTAGCTTCACCATGGTACAGGTGCATCTCAATAAACTAGAACCTATTGGAAAAGTTCATTTATTACAGTAATTCAACTCAAATTATGAAACTTGTGTATTAAATACATTCAATGCACACAGACTGAAGTTGCTTAAGTCTTTTAGACTTAGAATATGGTGACATGCCAATCAGCTAATCAACTCAAAACACCTGCAAAGGTTTCCTGAGCCTTCAAAATGGTCTCTCAGTTTGGTTCACTAGGCTACACAATCACGGGGAAGACTTCTGATCTGACAGTTGTCCAGAAGACAATCATTGACACCCTTCACAAGGAGGGTAAGCCACAAACATTCTTTGCCAAAGAATCTGTCGACAGAGTGCTGTATCCAAGCATGTTATCAGAAAGTTGAGTGGAAGGAAAAAGTGTGGAAGAAAAAGATGCATAACCAACTGAGAGAACTGCAGCCTTATGAGGATTGTCAAGCAAAATCGATTCAAGAATTTGAGTGAACTTCACAAGGAATGGACTGATGCTGGGATCAAGGCATCAAGAGCCACCACACACAAAGGGGTGCAAACACATGTATGGTCAAAATGAGAGAGGTAATCGAAGCCCCCGCCCAGCGGCAAATATCCAGATACTTAAATTGCCACCAACCCCTGCCATCCCCAGCCCACCCCATAGGCACAGACTAAAATGAAATTCTGAAAATCAAAATACACAGATGCTAATTTGTAATATTCAATTTCATTTTTTATTCCGAAACTCTCATTGAACTATCTTCTTGCTTTACTCCAACTTCCTCTTCTTCCTGGCCACCTCCTGCAACGTATCAAGGGCCTTGCGTCTGGCTGCATTAATTTTCTTATCAACATGTTTGAGACGTGTCTGCCTCTCTTCAGCCAGAGCAGTGGTCTTGGCCTTCTCTGCACTTTCACATGTAGCACTGCAGCCATACTCCACCTGCCTCTTCTGCTTTGCCTCCATCCTCTTCTCTCTGTCGGTCTTGTCCCTTCTCCCTGCAACCCTAATGTTCTGGCAGAGAGTTTTATCAACTGGCCCCAGTTTGATGTCATCTCTTTTGAACATGCCAATGCCAGTCTTGCTCCTTGACCTCAGCACATATTTGACAGTCTGCACTGCATCAAAGGTGGAGATCTTCATGCTAGATCTTTTAGCATCAATCACATCTCCCATGAGACTAAAGGAGGACTCTACCAGTGGTCCATGGAAAATGGAGAGGGCCCCTCTGATAACCTGGCTGAGAGCTGGATACTTCCCCAAACTCATGACATGGGCCCACCACTTCACAATGTCATCTCCATCTTCATACTTGGCCAGGTTGGGGTCCACATTGCTTTTCAATAGCAGCCGCAACAGGAAATCATTAAAACGAGGCAAAAAAAAGTGCTGCGTTAAATGCATTTTTTTTTACGCGTTAAACATTTCAAATTAATCGCAAAGATTAACGCGTTAATTCCCCCAGCCCTAATTAATATTAATAAAACATCCTAACTATCAGCATTGGCGTGTTCTACCTCTTTTACTGACGTCTTACAAAATGAAACCGGTAACGTTAGCACCACAACCATTATTTGCACTCGCACAAATTAGCAGTAACTTACTCCTGAATATATTTTTAGGTTACCGTATAACGTTATATCGATGGATTACATTTTTCACGAGCACATGCGACAAAAA
Organism: Carassius carassius; assembly: GCF_963082965.1. NCBI lineage: Eukaryota > Metazoa > Chordata > Actinopteri > Cypriniformes > Cyprinidae > Carassius > Carassius carassius. Next base: position 25,868,517 of record NC_081780.1, read on the forward strand.
TGGTTGTAATTTCGAGCCTAACAACTTTTTCTATGTAGCTACAGTCATCCATAATTTGACCTGCTAGCTAGCACTAACGTTAGGTCTTTACATGTGAACTTGATGTAGCTAAATCGTACTGATAGCAGGTTACACACAGACACACAACATATTACCTCGGCCTAGTTAAAATGTTTAATAAATTACATGACTAGTAGATTACATAACATTTTAAACCAAAAATATCCTTACCTCCAGTCATTGATGATCTCACCAGTTTCCAGTAAAACGGGAAGGCGCGGCGCCGAACTCGGGTCTCAGGGAGAAATAATGCTGCAGTGGCAGATATACCGCAGCGAGAAGAAACATAGTGGTTCACACCAGTGTCAAGGAATTAGCTGATGTTCAGTAAATTAACTTTCCAGTAGGCCAACAGTTTACTAAAAATAAATGTTTTTTTTCCATTGGTCTTATGAAGTATTCTTATTGAGAATTGGTGGGTTTTTGTTAAGTGTGAGCCAAAATCCTTACATTTAAAAGAACCAAAGACTTAAACTACTTCAGTCTGTGTGCACTGAATTTATTTAATACATTTAATGTAATGAATTAATGAAATGAACTTTTCCACAACATTCTAATTTATTGAGATCCACCTGTATTTATGTGATTATACTAAATAGTAATCAATCCGAATGACTAAACGCAATGCATGCATACAGAGCGTGCCACTCCCAGCTTTGTCAAAATCGTATATTCAAGCGTTTGTGTGAAGAGTTAAAACTAAAGTACACTTAATGCATGAAGGCACCAGCACGATCACTTGCATTTCTTTTTTAAATAACAGTGGAAACATCTTAAAATAATTTTAATTTTTGTAATTTTTGCTCATACAGGTAAGACTAACAAAATGCGATTCTGCAGTCTCACAAAACTGAACCAACACTCAGTGAAGCATTACAGACATGAACGATATATATATATATATATATAGCTTTAGATGACTACAAAATGAAATAGTTAAATAATTCACAAACAAAAACTCTTTCATCATGTGATCCATAAAGGCACATCCAGCGAGGAGATGGTGAGTCAAGATTGTCAACTTCATCTTTGCAACACTGAGCGCGGAATAGAATAGGCCTAAATATTAAAGGCACATTATGGTTTAATATTTACTACTACTACTAGTCATCTAGAAATATCTTTGGTCATGGGCAGATGCTGTTTTAATCCAGTTCTTTTTCTTCTACAACTCTTCCAGCTGTGCTGAAGGTGCACTCACTTCTATTGCCACTGGTGGGTACATGAAACACCATCTGTGCTGGACTTGACAGTTGCGGTAGTATAAGGTCTTGTGTTGTTTCCACTAGCGCTGCTAAAAACAAAACCAGAACTGCTGTACAGATGATTAACATAGGTGTTGTGTTGCAAAGGCATTTGAGGCTGAGTGAGAATGGTTGAATATTCTTTGACGTAATCATTCGTCCCTGCTCTGATCACATGTAAACAGCTTCTCTCTAGTGTGAATCTTCATGTGTTTTTTAAGGGTTCCTCTTCTAGCGAAGCTTTTTTCACATTGTTGGCAGGTGAAAGGTTTCTCTCCAGTATGAATTCTCATGTGGACATCAAGGTGTTGTTTATGTTTAAAACTTTTTCCACATTGATAACGTGTAAGGTTTCTCTCCAGTATGAGTTCTCATGTGTTTTTTAAGGTTTGGTCTACTGTCTTTTGAGCTCTTTTTTTGTTAAGTCTTTTCAGTATGTGAGCAACTAAATGATTTTTCTCCAGTCATTAAATTATATTTCTCATGCTGAACATTGTCTTCCTTTTCACAGAGTTCTTGACTCTCCTCTTTCAGTTTCATCAAGTCTAACGCAAAAAAGACAAGATTAACACCATTTTAATGGCACAAAGAGTTAACATCAAAACCAACAACATGTATATCTTATACACACTAAGCTAGTAAAGGAGATGTTAAATGTAATCTTAAAATGTCTTCCCATTATTCAAAGTGATGATAAAGAAGAGCCAAGATCATTGTGTAATCTTAATTGTGTATTATGTTTAATGGTAATGGGTCATTTGATCTCAACATGTCTGTCCAAACAATGTAGGGTTGCCACCCATCCCTCAATGTACAGAATTGTCCCATATTTAAAGGTAAATTCATGTGTCCTGTATCAAATCAATACGGGACACAGTTTTTCCTGTATTTTACAAAAGCCAAAGTTGAATCAACAAGTATTTTGCACTGTTTGTAAACTGATAGCAAATAAAATTAAATCAATTTCATAAGAAGTATTAGAGAAGACCATTTGCGAGTGATTGCATTTTTGCGTCTTTGTTTCCAGAGCAACAGAGTCTCCAGATCCTGCGCCCTTGAAGCAGCATGGCTTAACCTGTGTGGTTTAAAACATAGGAGCTCACATCAGCCCTTTGACCCATAAGACTCTCCAGATATAGGGCTGATTGGGAAAGTTATCAGTGGGTCGGTCCAGTAACTAATGATGAACGCGCAGTTTGCAGAGAAGCATTCAGTTGCTCACGGTGTACTGTCTGACTTGTGAGAAAGGTGCAGGGTTTCCCATGCATTGATTTATTTCATTATGGGCTGCCACAATATCAACACTGACCGCCACAAATAGGTTTTGCAAAATGCTATCACTTCGTTGAAAAACATGAGCACTGCATGTTTTAAAATAAAAAATCTGGTGTGGGCGTTTTTATATCACTATTTCAGAAAGAAATCGACTGTCTTGAAATGAAATTTCAGGGATTTCAAGGTCTTTTCATGCACTACCTTTTTGGTTTTCAAGGACTAAAATTTGATCATACTTTGATCAAACTACTTTGTTATCATCAGTACACAAATTGCGTACGCTCTTGTCTCAGCCGCATTGCGCAGATGTGTTATTTGCTTACGAACCGAACCATAAATACACATAAAATATGTATCCTTGTGGCGCAGTTGATACAGAAGAGCGTACACCATCTGTGTACAGCTTAGATATTCCAAAATGGCGCTATGCTGATTTGGAAAGACACAGAGAAGAGGAACTGTTGAATAAAGTCGTTATTTTTGTTTTCTTTGTATACAAAAAGTATTTTCTTCCCTTCATTATGTTACCGTTGAATCACTGATGGCAGATGGAGTATTCTGACGATGCTTTTCATACTTTTCTGGACCTTAACACGATTATTTATTTGGCAGTCTATGGGACAGTCTTAAGCCACCCTGTTTTCATCCAAAATAGCTTAAATTATGTTCCAAAGATGAATAAAGCTTTTACGGGTTTGGAACGACATGGGGTTAAGCGATCAATGACAACATTTTTTTTTTTTGGGTGGAGAAACTCTTTCAAGTACCTTCTAAAAAATTACCGGTTCGCGAGGGTATTCCAGGACTTAAATTTCAAAAAGTCAAATTCAAGCACCTTGTGCGAACCCTAATTTTTTTTAATCTTCAATGTAACTCTCCTGATCTACAAGCGCCTTCCTGCTCGCAGAGAATGAATTTACATATACAGTATATATACAGTGGATATGGACAGTATTTAGACCCCCTTAAATTTTTCACTCTATTGCAGCCATTTGCTAAAATCAATTAAGTTAATTTTTTTCCTCATTAATGTACACACAGCACCCCATATTGACAGAAAAACACATAATTGTTGACATTTTTGCAGAATTATTAAAAAAGAAAAACTTAAATATCAAATTGTCCTAAGTATTCAGACCCTTTGCTCAGTATTTTGTAGAAGCACCCTTTTATCTAATACAGCCATGAGTCTTTTTGGGAAAGATGCAATAAGTTTTTCACACCTGGATTTGGGGATCCTCTAAAGCCTGGTTCACACGGCAGGATAATTAGGCAGATTTTAGCCCCGATTCACCCCTTCCGACAATCTTAAGGATGCTCCGATTATCGTAAAATAATCTGATCAGATATTCCTGCCGTGTGTGGTGTGTTAAGACTGCTCTCCTCTGCTCGGAAGGACGTCGGGACCGCTCCGATCTCAAATCGAGGATATCCAACATGTTGGATTTATTTGGCCCGATTTCTTCTCGTGTGTGGTTTCCCCCGAGGACAAACGATCACGCAGCCTGTGGACTGTGGCGTGTAGCCAATCAGAAAGTGAGGTGACAAGGCGGCGAGGAAGTACCGGGAAACAAAATCAAAACAGCCGGCGGCATGGCGTCCGGTGGACGTCGGAGATTGAGTACCAACTCGTCGACCTGTGGCAACACCGTAAATGTTTGTCTCCACTTCTTTGACCATCACCTTTTCTTGTTTTTCTTATGTTTTTTTTCGGTTAAAAATAAAGCACAAACTATGGCCACCGCATCCTCTTCGTCCGCCATTATTGTTTACTCTGAAGTCACGTTTGATCTCGAGGGATTTTGCGAGATTTCCCGTCTGACCTGGGAATGCTCGGGAGTCAAATCGGTTCGTGTGTGATGTGTTGATTTTGCCGTGTGGCTGCACACCACACACTGTACGACCAAAACGGTTAGACCCGTGATTTTTTATTGCCGTGTGTGGGGTCTCTCAGGTTTGGAAAATCGGCCGACAATTTTAAAATAGTCCCGTGTGAACCAGGCTTAACACTCCTCCTTGCAGATCCTCTCCAGTTCTGTCAGGTTGGATGGTAAACATTGGTGGACAGCCATTTTCATGTCTCTCCAGAGATGCTCAATTGGGTTTAAGTCAGGGCTCTGGCTGGGCCATTCAACAACAGTCACGGAATTGTTGTGAAGACACTCCTACGTTATTTTAGCTGTGTGCTTAGGGTCATTGTCTTGTTGGAAGGTGAACCTGAGGTCCTGAGCACTCGGTTTTCGTCCAGGATATCCCTGTACTTGGCTGCATTCATCTTTCCCTCGATTACAACCAATCGTCCTGTCCCTGCAGCTGAAAAACACCCCACAGCATGATGCTGCCACCACCATGCTTCACTGTTGGGACTGTATTGGACAGGTGATGAGAAGTGCCTGGTTTTCTCCATACATACCGCTTAGAATTAATGGCAAAAAATTCAATCTTGGCCTCATCAGACCAGAGAATCCTTCAGGTGGTTTTTAGCAAACTCCATGCGGGTTTCATGTGTCTTGCACTGAGGAGAGGCTTCCGTCGGGCCACTCTGCTATAAAGTCCCGACTGGTGGAGGGCTGCAGTGATGGTTGACTTACTACAACTTTCTCCCATCTCCCAACTGCATCTCTGGAGCTCAGCCACAGTGATCTCTAGGTTCTTCTTTATTTCTCTCACCAAGGCTCTTCTCTCCCGATAGCTCAGTTTGGCCGGACGGCCAGCTCTAGGAAGGGTTCTGGTCGTCCCAAACGTCTTCCATTTAAGGATTATGGAGACCACTGTGCTTTTAGGAACCTTAAGTGCAGCAGAATGTTTTTGTAACCTTGGCCAGATCTGTGCCTTGCCACAATTCTGTCTCTGAGCTCTTCAGGCAGTTCCTTTGACCTCATGATTCTCATTTGCTCTGACATGCACTGTGAGCGGTAAGGTCTTATATACACAGCTGTGTGGCTTTCCTAATCAAGTCCAATCAGTATAATCAAAATCAGCTGGACTCGAATGAAGGTGTAGAACCATCTCAAGGATGATCAGAAGAAATGGACAGCACCTGAGTTAAATATACGAGTGTCACAGCAAAGGGTCTGGATACTTAGGACCATGTGATATTTCAGTTTTTCTTTTTTAAGAAATCTGCAAAAAATGTCAACAATTCTGTGTTTTCCTGTCAATATGGGGTGCTGTGTGTAGGGTTGTAACGGTATGAGATTTTCACGGTATGATAATAGTCATAATATTAAAATAATAGTCAAAATATCACGGTTTCACGGTATACGATATTAAACAATCAAAACAGGGGTTTTTTGGGGGGGGGGGTGGGCTTGAACAAATGTGTTTATTCAAATTTCATTATTCAAAAACAAGAAAATTTTACCATTGATTATTTATTAGTTTAATAACATATTTATCATTAATAATTCATACAAATTCATAAATTCTGGTATGACTTAATTTTTCTGGAGTCTGTACTTATATGATTTAATACAAATATACTATCAAAAATGGTGGTAATGAAAATGCATACAAATTTAATTGATGTTTTAAAAACTTTATTCTTTTATATTTTTGCAAAGGGCTGCACAACAGATTTACCAATTTAAAATGAGGCAAAAAATTATATCCCCTTATGTTTATGTAAATTATTATTATTATTTTAGAATAATAGTTTTTACATTATAGTACAATCGTAATTTCTGTCAATTCTGTCAGATAGTGAGACAGCAGGTCTGTTAAAGCTGGCACTTTAAGCCACGCCGGCGCATACTTGAGTATGTAGTACACGACACAACGCCGCTCTTTCACAGAGAGACATGCAAAACAAACAGATTAGCCTATATATTTATATAGTAGTGCTTCTGTCATTATTTTACAGCTATGTTTTTTATTTATTCCTCAATCCATCTAATCGCACAGTTTATGTGACATCTGCAGAGTAGCTAGCTACTGTTAAATCATTGTCATGACTGAATTCTGTGCTTCACTCTTCATCACAGAAATCATAATGCATTAACCTTAAATTATAAATGGGACATAGCTGTATCTGCACGGGGTGATGATGTTCTGAATAGGTTCGATGCGTTTCCTCGTTTTACAGCCGCTTTCCGACCACAGTTTTAGCAACCTGTGTCTACCTTCAAGGACAAATAAGCATTCGTCTTTTCTATACAAAAAGTATTTGCATACTAGTGCAAATTTTAACTCATATTTTGACGTGGGATCGTGATTAGAGATAACGGCCTCTGTCTCTGATGTGGTCTCCTCTGTACGTGTGGGTGGAGCAAGAGAACAGTTATGGGCCGTTTACATATTGCGTCTTCTACGTGCTCAAGTTCGTTATTTCAAATGTAGGGACGGTATGCGCGCTCATAATGGAAGCGACGCGCTCGTTTTTTCCAGGCGCGTCCACACCGCGTCGAGTTAAAAACATCTCAACTTTTCAGAATGCCACAAGCGCACCGCAGGTCATGTAGCTTCCGCACCTTTTCCGTAACATAGATCCTCGAGGATAGATTAGCTGCTTTTTTCACATAAACTAAATTTTATTTTTCTGAACACATATCCGTTTATTGGCAGTGTCAAGTCGATCATATTTTTTTGAAAACTAAATTTACGTTTAATAAATGGATTAGGCAAACGCGAGGGAGTACTATACATCTAACCAATGAAAAAACGAATTCTATCGTCACGTGATTAACGTCTTCCAATAATATTCGTTCAAAATATAGTCCCGCTACAACGACTGACTGTAGCAGTAGCACATGCGTTCTCTAGCTAGCCACATCCATGAGTAACTTACATGCCTTAAAAGCGGGAGCACTTTCTATGGTGTAAAATCTTGGGGAAATCACCATAAAATCTTCTCTCAGAAAACTACACAATCAAACATGTTCCTGCAGTAATCCTATCCGAAGTCGAGAAACATTAACAGCGCATCCAAGATTCCAGGTATAATGGCTCCGGTAAGTACTCCGTGTAACTGCTGTTTGTACCTGTCTTATGACGTTAGCTAATGTTAGTTTAGTGCATGAACTCTGTAAACCGTTAACATTTAATGTTATTTCGTATTGTGTTTGTATTTACAGGTAACGTTACACTTGTTAGAAATTACACAACGTTACAGATCACAGAGAAGAAAACATTTGTTTTGAGGAGATGCCAAGCTAACGTGTTAGCATGTAAACGTTAGCTAGATGTAATTTTAGCAGTGCATGTTAACATTGACGTAAACAGTTATTCTATCAGGCTGTAGCGCCATAAATTAGGATATGAAAGACGATTACTAGACACATTAAAGTGAAGAAGATAACATTTATTATATAAGTGTGGCAGATTAGTCAGATCCTCCCTGTAGTGACGTCATGTTATTGGTAGCCTATCTCCCCGCAGGGAGGTGTGTTTAAATGGCTGTTTGGTGCGGGCCGGAGGTGCGTCATCTGTTCTGTGCCTGCGCTCTTCCTGTTTACCGGCATTCAACAGAGGTCTGTGGTTAAAACACAGCCGTTTGGGCATTTTAACACCGCTTGTGTTATTTCTGTGGGGCTTTGCGTGCACTGGAGAGTCTATTGTAAACAACCGTTACGTGCGGTCTGGCTCGTTACACTGCCTAGTCCCAGCATTCCCGTGTGTTTACCGGTTGAGTGGGGATATCCAATATATGCTGTTTGGCATCTACTTCATTTCTATCCCGTGGATACTGACGTCAGCTCTGCTTTCTGGTGTGGCGAACGGCTGCGTTATTTGGTATGTGTGTTTATATTTCCGATTGCTGTTCATAAACTAGAACTAGTTTACTAATCGTCTTCTTATCTATTAAGGGCTAAGACTGGGCGTGCTGCATTTCCCTACTACATATAGAAGCACGCTGCTGTTTTGTTCCTGCTGGATTTGCTTTCGTTTCTTTTCTGTATATTTTTGCTGTGTGTTTTCATCATTTTGTTCTGGGTGATTTAGCGCGGCCCGATTTTGGAGTTGTTGGTTAAAACCTGCTCCTACTGTGACTGTATTTTGAAGATCTTTTCCTCGTACGTTGGGAAATAACGAGTTCGAGGGCCGCGCTCATTCAGATATTTATTTCTTCATTTGCCCTTTGTGGTGTTTCTCATTTTGGACTGGTTCAGAATGCTGAGATTTTCTCTTGGACATTGTTGTCTTTAAATTTATTTTTCCTTTTCCTTTTGTGTTATTATCTAGCTGTTTAAGCTAGAATTTATTTCTTTTCTTTATGTTGGAAGGGTTTCTTTTGCTCCCCTGCATTTAAGTTTTTATTGATTAATTTTTATTAATTTGATTTATTTTGGTTTGTATTACAATTACAGGAGCTGTGTGTCCGACGGCAGTGAGGCTTTCCTTCACCGTGTGCTGTGTTATGCTGTGTGAGCACCACTGATAAAATCACGGGTATTGGAGAGAGTGTGTGTGTGTGTGTGTGCACTTAGTGTGATTTTCCTCTTTTGCTCCCTCTCTTAGCCCATTTGATGCCAATAGGCCACAGCTCCGAAGTAATTGTGAATCCTTATTGTGGATTGTGATTTCCAGTTTAGTAATTGGCTGGGTGACTATTCCTGCATTTTAAACTTTTGTACTAATAAACAAACTCTATTTTGCTACCCACGTCTCTTGCTCACATTATTCAGTGGAATGCACCTGGGTTCCTTATAACATTTTAAGTGAACTGTGATTCCCTGGTATAGTCCCAGGGTGGCGTAGTCTATTGTATATCTCTTGAGGGTTGAATATCGCCAGCAAAAAGACCACTTGGCCACATTTTGGCGTAGTTGGCAGGATCCACTAAATGGAACAGAGACGTGGGTGAAGATTTCTTTGCCAGCTGGTATTGCCATTATTTGCTTTTTTTTTTATTTTTACAGGAACAAGACAGCAGCGTAGACTCTTTGAAGGGTCTCTTTGGCTACCTCCCCTGATTGTGTTTCAGGTCCAAATTTCTTTCTGCCCCGCCTTGCTTGGTGGTAAGTGTTTTACTAAAAGTTAGCGATGGCAGAAGAATTACAAGAACTTCAGGATCTTGTGGCCCAATTAAGAGCTGATAATGAGAGACTTAGACAAGAACAGACTCAAATTGTTATTCCAGGTCCTAGTACAGCTCCTATTTCTACCGCCTTACCCTCTGGTGCACAGCAATCTGCTGGTGCAAGTGCCCCATCTACTGAGCGATTTGTGTTTGTTCCCCGAGATAGGAAGTGCCCAAAATTTAGCGGGAGACCCGGTATTACCATAAATGAATGGGTAGAGGAGGCCCAAGCCTGTATGCGGGTTCGCCATTTGTCTAGAGCTGATCAAGCATTCTTTCTTTTTGCTCATTTAGAGGGAGAAGCTCGGGATGAGATCAGGTATCGGTCTGAGACAGAGAGGGGGGATCCAGATAAGATAATTCGGGCCTTAAAGGAATTGTATGGGTGTTCTTTGTCATATGTAGCATTGCAACAGGCATTTTTTTCCAGGAGGCAGCAGGAAGGAGAAACACTTTTAGAGTTCTCTATTGCATTGATGGGCCTCTTGGAGGGGGTAAAACAGCAGTCGCCGCATGCCATACCAAATGCAGAAGCTTTATTGCGTGACCAGTTTGTCGAGCACGTGCTCGATATTGGTCTTCGTCGGGAACTAAAACAATTAGTCCGCCGTGACCCTACCTCTTCCCTCTTAGATGTTCGTAGCGAGGCAATGCGCTGGGAGCGGGAGGGAGTGCCTGGGGGTGCGAGAGGGCGAAGTCAGTCTGTACCAGTGGCCTATGGGGCCCAGTATGCCATGCAGGGGGAGTCGCAGGTAGTTCGGTTGAGCTCCCCTTCCAAGTCGGAGCTAGTAGAGTTACGGGAAATGTTGAAGGCACAACAAGAACAGTTAAACCAACTTACCCAAGGGTTGGCTCGCTTGCAGGTCCCTAATTCATATAGCCGGTCCCCACATCACAGTAATATAGTATGTCGGAGGTGCCAACGGTCTGGCCATTTTGCCCGAGAGTGTGATGGAGAACGTGTTCTCCCTCGCGCTCCAGCAGTGGGTATATCTTCAACTGGGTCTAGGCAGTTTCGATCTTCACAGCCGTCGGAAAACTAATCCCCACCGGGCTGCGGAGTCACAGCGCGGATGGGGAGTCATTTGACTCAAATGTTGTAAACCGTCTAAATTCTGTCTCTCGTTTGGTGTCCTCCTGTCCTCATCTTAATGTGCTCATCGGTGGTGTTCAAGTGCCATGTTTAGTGGATACCGGTTCCATGGTGTCCACGATCACCGAGAGTTGCTTTCACCAGTATTTTGAACCATGGGGGCAGGAGCGTCTTAGGTCGTGTCAATGGTTGCAACTTACCGCTGCGAATGGTCTTGCGATTCCTTATATCGGGTATATGGAGCTCGATGTCGAACTTTGTGGTAAAGTAGTACCGGAGTGTGGAGTGCTGGTTGTCCGAGATCCTCCTGGTGGCGCCGGTGGACATGTCCCGGGTGTCTTGGGGATGAATGTCCTTGGCCGGTGCTACCAGGAACTTTTTGGACAACATGGTACATCCCTTTTTGACTTACCGGTGGTGTCACAGGCCCCTAGCTCCGTCACAAAGGCATTACAACATTGTAGTAAGGTTAGTGTCCAGACCTCTGATCGTGTTGGGGGGGTTAGGGTGCGGGGGCGGGGCATGTGTCACATTCCAGGTGGTACCATGAAGCTGGTAGCGGCAACCTGCTCAGAACATTATGCTTCCGGTCCCGTGCTGTTTGAGCCTCCAGATTCAGGCTTACCTGCTGGTTTGTTGGCCTCCCCCGCACTGGTTCAAGTGACCCGGGGCACGGTGTATATCCCGGTTGTGAATGTGGGTACCACTGAGGTGATTCTTTACCCCAGGACGTCTTTAGGCACATTGAGTGGTGTCTTTGTCATTAGTTTGCCAGAAGGTATTACTGAAGTAAGGTCCTTAACTGCTACTGTAGGCTCCCATAGTTCCTTGGTCCCCTCTACTGTGGAGGACCAGATTGATGCCATAGATTTGTCAGTTTTGGCAGGGGAAGAGCAAAGCCGGGTCCGGGCTTTGCTTCACAAGTACAAATTTGTGTTTTCAGCCCATGAGGGTGATCTGGGGTGCACTAACCTCTTGGCCCATGATATTCCGCTTCTGGACGATACCCCTGTCAGGCAACGGTACAGGCGTATACCACCTTCGGAATATGAGGTAGTAAAGTCCCACATTAATCAACTTCTTGAGGCACAGGTTATCCGGGAAAGCTGCAGCCCCTATGCGTCTCCCATTGTTTTAGTTAAGAAAAAAGACGGTAGTCTACGAATGTGCGTGGACTATCGTCAACTTAATTCTAAAACTAGGAAGGATGCCTTCCCTTTGCCCCGTATTGAGGAGTCCCTTGATGCCCTGACTGGTGCCCGCTGGTTCTCCACTATGGATTTAGCCAGCGGGTACAATCAGGTACCTGTCACTGAAGTTGACCGGCCTAAGACTGCTTTCTGTACCCCATTTGGCCTATTCGAGTGGAATAGGATGCCATTTGGTCTCTGTAACGCTCCCAGTACCTTCCAACGTCCGATGGAGAGGTTGTTTGGTGACCAACAATGCCAATCTTTGCTCTTGTATCTAGATGACATTGTGGTGTTCTCTTCCTCGGTGGCTCAACATCTGGAGCGTCTGGGGGTGGTCTTGGGTCGGTTAGGGGCTGAAGGACTAAAAGCCAAGTTAGGAAAGTGTGCCTTCTTTCAACGTGAGGTAAAGTATTTAGGGCATGTGGTGTCGTCTCAAGGTGTGTCCACAGACCCAAGTAAAATTGAAGTGGTAGCTCAGTGGCGCACTCCTACAAGTCTGTCCGAGTTGCGTTCGTTCCTGGGTTTTGCCAGTTATTACCGCCGTTTTGTGGAGGGGTTTGCCAGGTTGGCGGCCCCTCTGCATAAATTGGTGGCCGAACTGGCAGGTGGCAAGACAAAGAAACGTAGGGAGGTGAGTTTTAACGGTGCCTGGGGTGAGATTTGTCAGGATAGTTTTGAAGCCTTAAAGAGGAAACTCACCTCTGCCCCTGTGCTTGCCTACGCAGATTTTACTCTGCCATTTATTCTGGAGGTTGACGCTAGTTTCAGTGGTCTTGGGGCAGTTCTTTCCCAAGAACAGGGAGGAACCGTGCGGCCAATTGCATATGCCAGCCGCAGTCTTAGGCCCACTGAGCGCAATATGAACAACTATAGCTCTATGAAATTAGAGTTCTTGGCGCTCAAGTGGGCCATGGCTGAAAAGTTCCGTGAATATTTGTTGGGGCACAAATGTGTTGTTTTCACCGACAACAATCCCCTTAGCCATCTATCATCGGCAAAGCTTGGGGCGACTGAACAGCGTTGGGCAGCACAACTTGCAGCTTTTGATTTTGAGGTGAGGTATCGATCAGGCAGATGTAATAGAAACGCAGATGCTCTGTCGAGGCAGCACCCACTTGACTCTAGCATGTTAGGGGACTTGCTTCCAGGCACTGCAGTTCCTCGTGCTGTACAGCAGGGGGCTGGTACGCAGGTAGCTGTTCAAGCCACTCAAGCGGTGATCACAGCCCTGCCCAGTTATACCACTGCAGAATTGAGCTCTTTGCAACAGGCAGACCCTGTGATTAAGGAAATTTTGCCCTTTTGGAAGCGAAAGGTGTTCCCTAGAGTGGAAGAACGCAAACGGTTGTCTAGGCTGGGATTGATCCTGCTTCGTCAGTGGGATCGGTTCATTGAGAGAGAGGGTGTATTGTATCGACGAGTGTTTCGCTCTGATGGGGGTGAGGAGTGCTTTCAATTGATTTTACCCACTACCTTAAAATCTGAGGTTTTGAGGCAGCTTCATCAGGAGCATGGGCACCAGGGGAATGAGCGTACCACTGAGTTGGTACAGCAGCGGTGTTATTGGCCTGGAATGTCCTCAGAAGTGGCACGATGGTGCCAGGAGTGTGAAAGGTGCCAAGTTGCTAAGCATGGGGGTCCCACTGCCCGTAGTTTTATGGGCCATTTGTTGGCATCAAGACCTAACGAGATCGTAGCCATTGACTTTACTGTGCTTGAACCCTCTCGTTCAGGAGTTGAAAATGTCATCGTGATGACTGATGTCTTCACGAAGTACACCATGGCTATCCCCACACGGGACCAACGGGCGGAGACTGTGGCCCAGGTTCTTGTGGCCGAGTGGTTTTACAAGTTTGGGGTCCCTGGTCGGATTCATTCCGATCAGGGCCGTAACTTTGAATCCTCTCTCATCCAGCAGCTCTGTCAGTTGTACAAGGTCGAGAAGTCTCGCACTACTCCTTACCATCCGGCTGGTAATGGCCAATGCGAGCGCTTCAATAGGACGTTGCATAGTCTCCTCCGTACATTGCCTGTTTCTCGGAAGAGGGACTGGGTGTCTTGCCTTCCACAAGTACTTTTCTGTTATAACACCACCCCGCATCAGACCACTGGCGAGTCCCCATACTTCCTAATGTTTGGGCAAGAACCACGGCTCCCAGTTGACTTTTTGTTGGGCAGAGTCCAGGAGGTGGGGGTAGGTAATGTTCATGAGTGGGTTGTGGAACATCAAACTAGGCTCCATGTGGCCTTTGAAGGGGCACGTGATCGGCTAAGGGTGGCCGCGGAGAGACGTAAAATACATCATGATCAGAATGTGCGGTGTGTGTCACTTGAGGAGGGCCAGTTGGTTTACCTCCGTGAGTGTGGCATGAGAGGTCGCCATAAGATCCAAGACTTGTGGAGCCCAGTTGTGTATAAAGTAGTGAAGGCACCTGTTGAAGGGGGTTCAGTATATACAATTGCACCGGTTGATGAGTTGGGTAAGGTAAGGCATGTTCATCGCTCTTTGTTGAAGGCTAAGATTTTAGGGGACCGTCCAGTTCCGAGCCCTCGGGATAGGCCTTTGGTGGAGGGGGCGCTGCCTTTAGAGGATGAGCCAGACGAGGGCGATTTGCTACTGTTCGTCCCTGAAACCCCCCAGGCTCAGAGTCCGGCTGTTAGTAATTTAGTCCCTGCAGCTGTCCAAGCTCCCTTGGATATCTTGGACCCTTGCCCCCTGGTGACGGTACCTGGGATACCAGTAGCCCAAGGACAACACCGTTCTGGAGAAATGGGTCTCGCTCCGGGATCTGTTACTGTGTCTGTAGGCCCACCAGGCACTGAGGTAATGGCTTTGCGGAGATCAACGAGACCCAGAGCAGGCCAGCACTCCAATGTCCATCACCTGCCACGGTCAGTGGAGGCGCCTGGTGAGGCTGTGCCCCTAGGTGGGTCTGTCTCTAGTGGGATCTCTGTCATTTACAGGCCTTGGAATTGATAAGTGGGGTTGCCGTATTCTATCGTCGGGGCGACGATACAAAAAGTAGGGGTAGATTGTGGCAGATTAGTCAGATCCTCCCTGTAGTGACGTCATGTTATTGGTAGCCTATCTCCCCGCAGGGAGGTGTGTTTAAATGGCTGTTTGGTGCGGGCCGGAGGTGCGTCATCTGTTCTGTGCCTGCGCTCTTCCTGTTTACCGGCATTCAACAGAGGTCTGTGGTTAAAACACAGCCGTTTGGGCATTTTAACACCGCTTGTGTTATTTCTGTGGGGCTTTGCGTGCACTGGAGAGTCTATTGTAAACAACCGTTACGTGCGGTCTGGCTCGTTACACTGCCTAGTCCCAGCATTCCCGTGTGTTTACCGGTTGAGTGGGGATATCCAATATATGCTGTTTGGCATCTACTTCATTTCTATCCCGTGGATACTGACGTCAGCTCTGCTTTCTGGTGTGGCGAACGGCTGCGTTATTTGGTATGTGTGTTTATATTTCCGATTGCTGTTCATAAACTAGAACTAGTTTACTAATCGTCTTCTTATCTATTAAGGGCTAAGACTGGGCGTGCTGCATTTCCCTACTACATATAGAAGCACGCTGCTGTTTTGTTCCTGCTGGATTTGCTTTCGTTTCTTTTCTGTATATTTTTGCTGTGTGTTTTCATCATTTTGTTCTGGGTGATTTAGCGCGGCCCGATTTTGGAGTTGTTGGTTAAAACCTGCTCCTACTGTGACTGTATTTTGAAGATCTTTTCCTCGTACGTTGGGAAATAACGAGTTCGAGGGCCGCGCTCATTCAGATATTTATTTCTTCATTTGCCCTTTGTGGTGTTTCTCATTTTGGACTGGTTCAGAATGCTGAGATTTTCTCTTGGACATTGTTGTCTTTAAATTTATTTTTCCTTTTCCTTTTGTGTTATTATCTAGCTGTTTAAGCTAGAATTTATTTCTTTTCTTTATGTTGGAAGGGTTTCTTTTGCTCCCCTGCATTTAAGTTTTTATTGATTAATTTTTATTAATTTGATTTATTTTGGTTTGTATTACAATTACAGGAGCTGTGTGTCCGACGGCAGTGAGGCTTTCCTTCACCGTGTGCTGTGTTATGCTGTGTGAGCACCACTGATAAAATCACGGGTATTGGAGAGAGTGTGTGTGTGTGTGTGTGCACTTAGTGTGATTTTCCTCTTTTGCTCCCTCTCTTAGCCCATTTGATGCCAATAGGCCACAGCTCCGAAGTAATTGTGAATCCTTATTGTGGATTGTGATTTCCAGTTTAGTAATTGGCTGGGTGACTATTCCTGCATTTTAAACTTTTGTACTAATAAACAAACTCTATTTTGCTACCCACGTCTCTTGCTCACATTATTCAGTGGAATGCACCTGGGTTCCTTATAACATTTTAAGTGAACTGTGATTCCCTGGTATAGTCCCAGGGTGGCGTAGTCTATTGTATATCTCTTGAGGGTTGAATATCGCCAGCAAAAAGACCACTTGGCCACATAAGTTTACATCTACTAGCTACATCACCTAATAGCTAGTCATGGAAGAGATAACATGTAAGCATGTAAACATGAAAGCTAGCTACATACGGTTACATCAACTACAGACAACTTAACGTTACTAGCTAGGCATGGAAGAGATAACATGTATTAAATAGGTTTACATCAACAGCAGATATCCTAATAGCTAGTCATGGAAGAGACACCATTTATTAAATAACATTAGAATCTTAATCTCCTGCTAGTATGCTGATAGGTATCTACTGTAATTGATTCTGTCGTAGGAAGAGAACCACGACAGCATGAACCGGATGCTGGAAAGATGCAGACCCCAGTTTGCCTCTCGTGTGGCCCTGATGAATGATAGCAGATCCTCTACCATTTCAATGTAGGAACTCCAAAACGGGTATGTCTTGCTTTCTTGTTGTTTGTTGAATTTGTCATAGCCTTCAAGGATTGTGTTGAACACCTGTGATTCAATTACTTGACATATTTCTTCAGGAAAGGCACTTTGGAGGTCAGCAGCAACTTTTAAAGCAGCTTCATGGCAGTCTTGAGAAATGGTTTCAAGGTAGGCTTGCCAGCGTAACCAGTGTAGTGCCTCACACATCAACTTGTGGCTTCGGATGCTTCTGTTATATTGGTGACCTGTTATAACTCCCCCAACAGACCCAGCAGCAATAACATCGGCCTCAATCAGAATGTCTTGTAAGCCAGCATCTCCAAATCGCTTGCCAATACAGGACAGGAAAGCCATACATGTGTGAAACTCCCCCATTCTAATTGTATTTTTATTTAGTTTATTTAATAGGGACCATGCATATTCATGTACATTGTTGTATGAAAATACACAATATAAATATGCCAGAATTAGTAAAAAGATACTATTTTTCATCTGCAGTCCCTAGGCCGGTAACATAAAAACTAACAAAGAAAATAACCAACAATCATATAACATTCATTCACTATGACAACAATACACATAAATAAAAATATACATCAACAATACAAACAAGACAAAAAATTCATAATAACAATGACATTATACATTCACCACTATACTACATTAACAGTGAAAATGTATGACTATGTATGACTAATAGTGACTAATGTTACAGTTAAAAGTGAGTACATGTTTGATTGTCTAAGAGCCACTGTTTTAATTGAGTTTTAAAGGAGGTGAATGAAGGACACTCGCGTATCACAAGGGGCAAGCTATTCCAAAATTTACCACCTATTATTGATAATACATTTTGTCCAAAGGTGGTATGTCTAAATGGTATCATACAGTCCCCTTTTACAGAGGCCCGTGTACTACCTCCACTTGCAAGCCTTTGAAAAAAGGCATGCAGTGGAGGTGGAGCAAGATTATATAACACCTTATAAACTAGGCAAATGTACTTGAAACGTTTGAAATTGTCAAAACTTAAAAAATTATGTCTCTCTAGAATATTGCAATGGTGAAATGACAATGCTTTTTTATCAAAAGTTTTAATGGCTTTCTTGAATAGAGATTCAATAGTTTTAAGACTCGATATGCTAGTTAATGACCAATTTATGAAACAATACTCGATATGTGAAAAAATCATAGTATATAAGAACAACTTGGCTGCTTTGGTGTTAAGAAAGGGCCTGACTTGTTTAAAATTCTGCAAACTGAATTTAACTTATTTGCCACCTTTTTTACATGATATTTGAATGTTAAGGTGGAGTCATATATAACTCCTAAATACTTAAATTCATTGACAACATCAAGCTCCTGTCCTCTAAGGAACACATTAGAATGTGACACCTTCATAAATTTTTTTGGTGAACACCATACAGACTGTTTTTTTGGTGTTTAAGTAGAGACACGACCTAGTGAGCCAGTCATCAATGTGAGCTATTGCTGATGTAAGTGTGGATGCTATCTCTAAGTAGTTCTTATCATGTTTAAAGATTACAGCATCATCTGCATACATCTGGACATCAACATTTTTACATGCCTCTGGCAGGTCATTAATATAAAGTGTGAACAAGATCGGACCAAGTATAGAGCCTTGGGGGACCCCTACTGGACATTCACTAAATGGAGACTTTGAGTCATTAATACAGACACATTGCTTTCTACAGGACAATTATGATTTTATCCAGTTGAGAGCTTGCTCAGATAAATTAAAATATGCCAATTTAGATAAAAGAACTTTGTGATTTACAGTATCAAAAGCTCGCTTTAGGTCTAGGAAGACAGCACCAACATAAGAACTCCTGTCCAGGTAGCCTTTAACCTTTTCCAAAAACAAACAATTAGCTGTTTCTGTTGAGTGATGGGCCATGAATCCAAATTGCATAGGGTGGAGTGGATTATTGCTTTTATTGAGATGTTGAATCAGTAATTTAGCCACCCATTTTTCAAGGATTTTAGAAACAACAGGTCGAATACTGATTGGCCGATAATTATCCATATCCGATCTTTCCCCTGATTTAAAAATGGGTGTGACCAGGGCCTTCTTCCATGCTGATGGCACGATAGATTGACTTAAAGACTGATTAATCAGATGAGTAATAGGCTGTATAAGGACCTCTTTATGCCTTTTTAAAAATTCGTATCAAGGCCATAGATATCCATGGCCTTTGAATTTTTTAAGGTATTGATAGTGTTTAATACCTCTAATTCAGTTATTTGTTGTAAGTAAAAAATCGGCTGTGCACAACTAATGGAGCGAATAGAGTTGCTAGGTGAATTAAAAAGTTGAGTTATTTCATAGACAGAGTCTAAAAAGAAAGTGTTTAGTTCAGTAGCTATGATAGTTGGATCTGTAACTAATTCATTGTTAATTTTCAACTCTAAAACTTTGTTATAATTCTGTTTTCTGCCAATCAGCTTGTTGATGGTTTGCCATAACCTCTTCCCATTTCCTCTAGCCTCTTTAATAGTATCAATAAAAAAGTTAGCTTTAGCTTGTTTTAGCGTTTTTATTACTTTATTTCTTAATGATGTAAATTTTTGTCGGTCTGTTGTAAGACCTGATTTACAACAGTCTTTCCTTGTATGTTTCACTCTTCCACCGTATCTCCTGAGCTTTGGCATAGATGGCTTGGTCAAAGACTAGAACTCTCTCCTGAAGTTGGAGTCTTGTCTGCAATTTCTGTTGATCTTTTCAGGATAGTTTTTACAGTTCCGAATTCTGTAGGACTTGCATCAATCACTGGAAGGTGCCCAATGTTGGTTGGTGGTGGAATTGGATCTCTACGGATCACCGTGTTAAAAACAGACCAGGAAGGAAGGACTTTGCCATGGACTGCAGTCTTCATCAGGAAGTATGCACCATCTAATTTTTGTGCTGATTTCCTGGTAAGGATGTGGGTGTCTCGATTTAGTTCCACTTCTTTTCCAAAATGTTCTGGGCCTGTTCTCTTCCCTCTGATGTATGTCTCAAGGTTAGTAGGGGGCGGATCAAGAGACCTCTTTCTTGTTTTCTGTAAACACTGATGGTCAGGGGGTAGGTTCATTACATGGAATCATTTTTTGAATTATTATGCCATTTGTATTGTGTGTAGTCCCTTTACCAGACAATGTTTCCTCTCCAAAATCATTATTGTCCCAAACTAGAGTTGCTTGTAACTGTACTTGCATGTTTTGGGGGATGTAAGTGTCAATAAGCCATAATAAGCCAATAAGCCATCTCCCTTTCATTGTTAGCTTAATAACATCCTGGCCAATTGAGACAATCTTCTCAGCCTCCTCTTCACTAACATTCACTCTTTCATTGTCAGTAGAGGGATCTGTTGTCATGGCTGTAGTCCATGCAATGAAACTGAAAAGCTTATCTGGGACCAGATTTGATGCAGCTGACATTGTAAGTTGCTGTGCTTTTGGTGGCCATGTGAGTTTGGGTGTTGCCTTACACTTTTCAACTATGGCATCTTTCAGTGTTATGGCTGCATGGAACAAGAGGCGGGTCTCATTTGTGTCATCTGTTTCAATTTGTCTTGTGTTGTCTTCATCTGATGATGAGGATGAAGATGCTGATGACAAAGATGATCCAGCTGTGGCAACTTCATCTTGGACCATTTCGTGTGGTGTCAAATCCTCAACATAGACAAAGTCATGCCTTGATAGTTTTTGAAACTTTTGAAAAGGATATGACTTTTTTTAGTCTCACTTTTAAGGAACCAGTAAGAGGAGATGTCAGTTCCTTCTGTTTCATGGACACATTTCTTGAACAGTGCATTCAACTTTGATAGCTTAAGCACCTTCCGCTTTCTTAGCAAACTTTCCTCCACCACTGTTGTACAGAAGTGCTTGTATCCAGTCTGAAACTGGCTGTTTCCTGTGCAGTCATGTTCATATGTTTTGTACAGATATACAGTGTAGTTTCTGTAGCATCTGAAATGATACATTGCTTCTGAGGCAACAAGGTCCATTCCACGTATTTGTAATAGAAGATTTTCATCCCTGCGTGACTCCGCTGCAAGAAGCAGTTTACCAGCTGTCAATGTTTCACATTTCTGAAGATTCTCCTTTACCCTCTTCCACTTATATTTTTGGGTGAAATATTTATCACTTCTGAATATTATGCACTGCCTTGGAAGGAGATGTGGTGCTCTTTTTAGATGCCCCGGAACCTCTGTTGTGGTTGAGCGGAGAACTCTAACCTCTGTTGGCGTATTTGTGATGTAGGCTTCTTCATCTAATATATTGGAATGGAAAAGATAAGGGAAAAACAGAAAAATGTGATGACTGCATGGATTGTAGTAGCAATGCTACCAACTTTATAGTTTGACAACCTGTATATAACTAAGAGGGGACAAAAAATATGTGTGTGTATATATATGTATATACATATGTGTGTGTGTGTGTGTGTGTGTGTATATATATGTGTGTATGTGTGTGTGTGTGTGTGTGTGTGTGTAAATCCTCATTTATTAGACCGTGAACCAATAATTTTACTACACTGTTTACAACTCTGTTAATCTGTTTCCCCAGGTAATCCCAGATCCTCAGCCCTGCTGTGAGACATATTCTTGACTTGATCTAACCCCTTACTCATCAATTCTGCAAAAACAATGAAAATGCCCTTTGTTTTTCACGGTTCATGTTTGCTCATCTGATTGGTGGAGCACATTTTCAGTCGCTATATGTTGAAAAATGTGTCCACTAGATGTCGCTGTGTCTATAGTAGCCTTTTATAAGAATAAATATATAATAATTAACTTAATATATATGTTATTACATTATATAATTATATCTGTATGATTTTTCACTATTTCTGAGATGTAAATATCAATAATTTGTTTGGGGTTAAAAAGGATTCAAAGAATTTACACCATGATTTATCCAAACGTATGAGGTCAAACAACTCACTTGCACTTAGGCTAACCACTATAAAGCTGCTTTACAAACCTTCAGCTTCCTGTACTGTCTTTTCTTTCTTCTTGCTGGCTCTCTCAATATTTCTTTTATTAGCATACTGCATGTAGCATTCTCTATGGTAGCCAACATGAATTGGCACATCTGGAATGTGGCCAACTGTGATTTTATATTTTTCCACAGCTTTTTGGGCGACTTGGCTTTCTTTTGTATTTAAATTCACCCACTCTAAAGAACACTGTACAAACTTGATCCAACTTGTTACTGAAAAGGGTATGATGTTTGTTGATGTACAGCTAGTAACATGCACACAACACTCCATATCCAAGATAAATCGTGTCAAATTTATGTTAGATATATAAATATAACGTTAGCCTACAATATAAAATATCGCTATGTCAATCCCGCCCATTTCGGGGTCCTAGTCTGGGCGTCTTGCGATTGGTTAATATTTTTAATGGCATTAAAAACTCCAATCCGATTTGTTCAACTATTAGAGTTGGCCCGCGATTTGCCTATGAAGATTGACAATCAAAACATACGTTTCTGAAAATATATGATCGAACCAGAATTGCCAAACAATTTTATTTAACTACATATAATTTCTTATTATCGTACATAAAAGAATCGTATACTCTATCGATGGAGATCGATCAACAACACTAAAAACGCGTTCGGCCCACCGTCTAACAACGTAAAAGCAATTTTTAGTGCTGCAAATCTATTTATCCATTGCTGAAATTTCCGCGTCTTCATGGAAAGAGCAGGTCATGGTTGCTTAGCAACAGCAGACGCCTCAAGAGCGCAAGTGCCCGAAGGCGTTTTTAGGCACGATATGTGAACGGCCCCTAGGTGGAAAGTTGTTGTCTAGGCGCAGGTGAGATTCTGTGTCTGTTATTTTCTCTCAATACCATAGATAAGCAAATGTACACGGTATGATAATCGTACATGTTTATATCACGGTATATCGTCATACCGGTATATCGTTACAACCCTAGCTGTGTGTACATTGAGGGAAAAAAAAGAACAAATGATTTTAGCAAATGGCTGCAATATATCAAAGAGTGAAAAATTTAAGGGGGTCTGAATACTTTCCGTATCCACTGTATATAGGGGCGGGGGAGTGGCACCACAAATAGAGTGTAAGGCTGTGGGAAACACTGACGTGGCAACCCGATGTGACCCGCTCCATGTCAAATAAAACATATCTAATTACAAAACTCATGACATTCTTCAAAAAAGCATTCCTTTCTGTAGAGTTGGGAATTTTAATAAGGATCAAATGATTGAGTTCAGCTATGAGAATGAAAACCAACCTGTTTGTTCCTCATTATCTTCTTCATGTTTGACTTTGAATGTTTCTCCAACCTTCATGTCTTCACTCTCCTCTTTAATAAACTCCATCTGTGTTTGATCCTCAGTATCTTCATGTTTAAGACTAAAT